>NW_007378016.1:0-170982 GCF_000475195.1 Diaphorina citri | reverse complement strand
AAAAATTAGGGTAAAAGAACACTCAAATAAGCATTCAATAGGATAAGGAAAGTCGTGTGATGTTCACACCAGATTTTTAACTATTTTTTCATTTGATAAACAGATTAAGAATAGGTATCTGCTTAGGCATTTTATACTACTATCTCCCTGCTACTAGAAGAAGACAAAAAAATACGAATAGATCTCTTTGGGATCTTTGCATACCTAGCCGTTTTTTTATACCTTGATCTACCGAAAAAGCTAAAAGTTTAGGCCGTTTTCACTCATTGAACTTTCTAACTTTCTATTATTAAATATGTAAAACGTCCGTCCGAGAAACGAGGCGTAAAACATTTTAAAATACCTAATAATTAATTGTACTGATAAAAAAACAGCATTTTTTCTACATAGGGTGTCAGTATCATTATCACTACTGTTGCATTCTGCATACTGATTACTGAAGTGTTTTCTTAGAACAGTAAAAACAAAAACGAACATAACGGTAAACAAAAACGGTAGACGAACATAACGGCAAAAAACGAACATAAGAGTAAAAGTACCTACTTACTTAGATAATATTGCATTTTTTTTTTTACCTATTTTTCATTTGATAAACAGATTAAGAATAGGTATAGGTACCTGCTTAGGCATTTTATACTACTATCTCCCTCATTAAAAGATATACCTACAATAAGTACCTACTTTCTAAATAAATAAAAATTCGAGTCTATTGAATCGGTACAATTTTACCACAAAAAGAATTGGAAAATCCTTCGAGCTTAGAGGTCAATGCATCTCTCCAACTTGTGAACTTGCTTCACGCCAGTGTAAAAAATATAAGAACTGTGTCAGTATCATTATCACTACTGTTGCATTCTGCATACTGATTACTGAAGTGTTTTCTTAGAACAGTAAAAACAAAAACGAACATAATAGAGTAAGTACCTAAGATAGGTAATATTGCATTTTATTTTTACCTATTTTTTCATTAGATAAACAGATTAAGAATAGGTACCTGCTTAGGCATTTTATACCACTATCTCCCTGCTACTAGAAGAAGACAAAAAAATACGAATAGATCTCTTTGGAATCTTTGCATACCTAGCCGTTTTTTTATACCTTGATCTACCGAAAAAGCTAAAAGTTTAGGCCGTTTTCACTCATTGAACTTTCTAACTTTCTATTATTAAATTAAACGTCCGTCCGAGAAACGAGGCGTAAAACATTTTAAAATAGGTACCTAATTCTACTGATAAAAAACCAGCATTTTTTCTACATACCTAGTATCTACTGAAGTCCATAGTGAAAGCATTAAAAGAGAGATCATACTTCCCCTCTCCTCTTGATAAACATGTTCCTCTTATTGGGGTTCATAACTAGATAACAACATATTCCTCATATTCATGGTGTTCGTTACTAGATAGTAAAAGCTCTATTATTACTATGAACTACTATAACAGTTATGCAAATAAGGCACCTCGGTATCCGTCTATATCCGAGTACACAGTGGTGCGCCAAGTTCCATCTACCTGGGTGGTTTTAACCTTGATGTTGAAAGCTCTCATGATTACGTACTTTCAACTAAGCCAGCAGCCAGCATCGTGGCTACAAATTTCACGAGTACGAATATCTATGTCTAAATTATCTAGGTATAATAGATATTTTTAAGCAAGCCTAGTTAGCTCGGTGGGTAGCGCGTCTGCCTTTCAAGCGCTACGTCGCGAATTCCCTGCCGGGGCGGATTTTATCCTCAACAAATAAGGTTCGTTTCCGGTAAAAAGAACCTGGTTTATTAAATAAAGGGGAAATTAAATAATATTAAGTCTATTTTTATACTGTGCCCTAGGACCAGGTAGTTGCATCACTTTCGTACGCCTTTAATCCGCTAACTGCTGCGATTTCCGGTCCCCAAGATTATTCCTCATTAGAGTGACAAGATTAGTTCATTTAACATTATCTTAAAAGTGCAGTATATTGCTTAATATGAGTTTATCTAATCAATATAAATAATAAAGAAACTAAAAAAAAAAACTCCCTAGGTATTTATTAATACAAGTGGCTAATGGTAATAAAAAAAATAGCATCAATGCTCGCGAACATTTGAAAAAGATTGATTTGGACAAATTTATGTCTTTTTTATTAATATTCTCTTTTCATTTTTTACACATAAAACAAAGTTGTCCACTCGTCCCAACCAGGTTCCAAGCTGTGCCTAGTAAGAACTCCATTCTCCCAGCAGAAATTGGTTGGAACACATAAAACAAAGTTGTCCACTCGTCCCAACCAGGTTCCAAGCTGTGCCTAGTAAGAACTCCATTCTCCTAGCAGAAATTGGTTGGGCCACTCCAGCTAGCAACCTAGGTAATAATATAGTCAGGAAGTACTTTGGATATCAACATACCAACTTGCAATTCTCGTTGTCCCCTTGAGGGACACTATGTTCCATGGGAAGCTAAGACCAAAACCAACTTGCAACTTTCTCTCCATCATACCTTGCTCAAATGAGGAATTTATTTCGAATTTACTTGTTTGTTTAATTTTTATATGAATTAATTGTTGTCCAAAGAGAAAACATGGTGGCCTTTTGGGAGTGACATCTCATAAAATATTGTAAAATAAATAATATTCTACTCTAACTTTTCTAAATAATTTCTAAGAAATCGACATGATGTTGGTCTTTTCTTATTCTTCAGTGCTTTCAGAAATCCCTTTGAACGAATCTCCTAACCACTGAGATCATACTTCCCCTCTCCTCTTGATAAACATGTTCCTCTTATTGGGGTTCATAACTAGATAACAACATATTCCTCATATTCATGGGGTTCATTACTAGTTACTAGATAGTAAAAGCTCTATTATTACTATGAACTACTATAACAGTTATGCAAATAAGTTACCTCGCAGTGAGCACCAAAGTTGTGACATAATAACACAAAGAAATTGCATTTACAAATAAACAATATTCTATTCTAACTTTTCTAAATAATTTCTAAGAAATCGGCATGATGTTGGTCTTTTCTTATTCTTCAGTGCTTTCAGAAATCCCTTTGAACGAATCTCCTAACCACCCCAAATCTAGATTAATAAAATTAATATTCCCCTACAAACTATAACAACTTGGGACCTCATAATAAAGAAAATGGAAAGATTCCTAGTGAAAGTTTGGCTACCATCGTAAATTAATATGATTCGTGCTCATATTAATAAAGAAGCAATATTTTAATTAACATACATATCTTTATGAATATAAAACCTAATCCTACACTAACTCACCAGAACTTGTAAGTCCCGTGAGTATTCGTTGAAAGTCTCATATAAGTGAATGGAGAAAGAAACTCATCTGCCAATGGTGTTATGTAAACAAATGTCTAGTGCATAAGATGAGAGATAGAGACATTCTTCAGAATTTGCCTAGGCTTGAAATTTTTTAGCCTTCTTTAAACGTGGAAGAAATATTTTCTAATTTTTTAGAGATAGACAATGGCCGTCCAATGGGCATTGCAACATTCTGCGCGACCGCAGAAGCATAGAAAACGCCAAATAAAAAGGCATAATGAGAATGTACGTAAACCTGGGGGTTAATTTTGATACACCAATACATATTACTACCACAGTGTCATGTTTCCTACAATCTGAGTGTAACCCTTGATTACCTTAATTCATTTCTGATTCGCTAATGTCTAAGCTAAAATAAAAACCAATCCATCAGATCTCATAATCAGTTCAACTTGAAAGTTTATACCCAATTTATGGTCCGGGGTGTAGGGGAACGCGGGGCAGTTTTTAGCTAAATCCCCTTTAGGGGTGAGCTATTTCGTTAAGACCTCAGGAGCACTGAGAGCGCCATTTTGCCCGTGTTCCCCTGAGTATAAATGACCGATGACCGTACGAGTTGTTATCACATCACAAACATTAGTTTTGCATGCCAATAATCATGAGGATATACATACATCATGCTGATATGTGTGTTTATAATGTAATAAGACATCGGCTTATAGTATCATGTCATAAGCACCTAGTATATATAGTATCTTGTTACAGGGTGTCTAGAGAAAAGAGTTATTAAGGTCCACGCACGCTTATCCGTCACGGATACGTTCCGTATCCATCAAGGAATAATCACGGATAGTTACTGGTTCTAGGTAGCAATGGTAAGTGAGGTATCCCCTGCATAACATCCGGTATAAAAGTTCCGGTGATTTCGTTCTGACCATCAGTAATATCATTAGACGCGTATACAGGGTGGTCAATATTCAGTGCAGTCATACAGGGTGAATATGCTGTCAAAGTAACTGAAAATTAGTGAAAAATTGAAAATACATCCTGTCCCTAAAATTATGCCGAAAAATCTGGTACAGTGTAGTGTCATGAAATATTCGGCAGCAAAGTCTATCAGTTCTATAATTTAGTGTCCTTCGTAATATTATGCCCACTGGCCGAGCATGAACATGAATAAACGTATCTAGTATCTAGAATTTTAGACGACTTTAGTTCTTGCGGGGTGTTACATTCAATAAAATCCTGTTATTTATTATCCAACCGGTACACTTTATCCAGGATAAAGTCCGTTTCCGTGCTCTTCACACGTCCAAATCTTTTGACTTGGACCTGACGCGTATTAGATGGCATGGTAAGGCGTAAGATACGCTAGACGGTATAATCCCACGCATTGACTTCCAGCTTCCAGTCCTCGATGATGAAGTCACTCTGTATATCTAATTATTCCATGGACCGCAACCATAGCTATGAAAGTCCTGAGTTCATATAGGATACCCATTCCTTCCTTCCTCTCTAAATGAGTCATCGAGCTGGTGCCCAGTAGTAAATTCCCTACCTAACCTCCTCTTTCTGAAATACAACTTTCCATGTCCAACACCGTGAGATAGGTGCCATGCCCATCTCGCGGTGTTGGAACGATTGGGGGGTTTAAAACACTCTGCCAGCCTAGTTAGCTTGGTTGTTAGCGCGTCTGCCTTTTTTAAAATCTTATTTAGATTTTTTGGTATGACTTAATGTAAGTTTCAAATGGACAGCAACCATTTGCATTAGTAAACTTCGACCTGAGATGTTCTAACGGAAGACTAGTATGGCTTCTCTATTATGCTACTAGTGACGTCATGGCTAACAATACAACATGAGTATAGGAGTATGACTCTCATCACTCAGTATGAATTTCTATTTCAGTATTAAAATAAATTTCATTTGCGATGTAGTTCCTCTTAAAAAAGTCCAGATTCGAACCACCAACCTCCAGATTCAAAGTTCACCGTGCTAACCGCTGCACCACTGAGATTTGCATTTAGGTATTATTCATTTAATTCATTTCGAATTGAGGGATAAACTCTTGAGTTTTATCCAGACTTGACTGTGTCTAAGGTACCTAATAGCGATGTTTGATCTATGCTCCCATTTAGAGGGGCAATTTGGAGCTTTTTGAGGCCAAAACCAAATGTCAGCCCAAAGCAAACACAAGAGGGCTGTTTGAGAGGCTGACAAAAAACGGCGACCCCGTCTGAACACGGGAAAAGGCGAATGAAATTGGTTCATCTCTAAAGCGGATTTGACTAAAAAGAATAATGGTCGACAACAGAGAGTTTTATCTATGTTGTTATATGCATTTAAACTATAACATAACTCATTATCTGAGGTAAAAAGAGGCCTACTGGTTTTCTGTCTAGACCTCTAGGTCTAGTTTTACCTGCTAATCGGTTGCTACCTATTTGACAAATAGGATATCTACAACTACAAGTGCTAAGTAAATAGATAGGTATAAAGTATACAAAGTGTAGACATAATGGGACTTGGTGTCTGAAATAGTAACGGTAAAACCAACCTCAGTGGTGTAGTGGTTACCATGGTAAACTCTGGATCTGGAGGTTGGTGGTTCGTGTCCAAGCCAAGTTATGAAATTTAACGTAGTAGGCATAATAAGAGGGGAACGATATTTGTGACAAGCATTTATGAACAACACAGTTGAAAATCCTCCCTTAGTAACAGTAAAACCTCGGTGACCGTGTGGGTACCACACTAGGCACGGGTGAGTGTTATACTAGGCTTACGCTCTGGAGGTCCCGGGTTCGATTCCCAGCAAAAAACTCGAAATCAAAATACTTATCAAAATAGTAAATTTAAAGTTAGACATGGGAAATTAAAGATGAAAGGAAAGGAAGAGAGAGAAAAATAAAAGAATAGGTCAGAGCTTAAACGTAGAGAATTGTGTTCCCTGTTCCCATGTACTTAAACGTATGTACATTTTAACATCTTGTTAGAATGTGGCCAATGTGGCCCGCGGAGTACCTGCCAATGTAGCATGTGGCCCGCATACACATGGAAGTTGGAAATCCCTCTGCTAGGTAGCACGAGGTAATGGTAGATAGGTGTCTCCTATAATCCTACATCCTACCTCTGGTTACTGGTTCTAGGTAGCAATGGTAAGTGAGGTATCCCCTGCATAACATCCGGTATAAAAGTTCCGGTGATTTCGTTCTGACCATCAGAGTAATACCATTAGACGCGTATACAGGGTGGTCCATATTCAGTGCAGTCATACAGGGTGAATGTGCTGTCAAAATAACTGAAAAAAAAATTCTGTACCTGAAATAATCCCGAAATAATTACCTGAAGTCGTGTAGTTTCATAAATATTCGGCAGCAAATTTGAAATCCTCAGAGAAAAATGTCTATTAATTCTGTATTTTAGTGCCCTCAGTAATATTTTGCCCACTGCCCGAGCATGAACATGAATAAACGTATCTAGTATTATAGACTATGTAGGTACTTCTGTTCTTTCAGGGTGTTACATTAAATAATCTCATTAATAAAGAAGCAATATTTTAATTAACATACATATCTTTATGAATATAAAACCTAATCCTACACTAACTCACCAGAACTTGTTTTTGAATTTCAATTTCATTTCTTCGGATGATGTAAAACATTGTTTGACTTGACTTCTGTTATCTTGTTCACAAACATTTACAGAGTGGTATATGGTATAGGATTAATATGACCAGAAAGCAGAAAGTACCCACCGAAAGTTATTCTTTAAATTTCAATTTCATTTCTTCGGATGATGTAAAACATTGTTTGACTTGACTTCTGTTATCTTGTTCACAAACATTTACAGAATGGTATAGGATTAATATGACCAGAAAGCAGAAAGTACCCACCGAAAGTTATTCTTTCATTTTTTAAAGAAAATATAAACAAAGCTAAGATCAGAATTCGCCGAACAACTAATGCTTAAATAAAACCATCTCAAGAGCTCAGGACAAAAGGACGGTTCTTACATGACCGTCTTTTTTTTACATAAACCAGGTCATTTATTGATTTTTTAAGGAAAAAAAATATACAAAACGATCAATCTACAAATCTTAATAAGGGGATTAAAGTTTTTTCTTTATTTTTGTAATGGGTAATTATTACTATTAGCTATTTATTTTATTTATTTTTTACTACTTTATTCGCAGTCTTACACCAATAGATCAAATCAACTTTCACCCAGCATATTATATAGATACATACGAATTTCAATTTCATTTCTTCGGATGATGTAAAACATTGTTTGACTTGACTTCTGTTATCTTGTTCACAAACATTTACAGAATGGTATATGGTATAGGATTAATATGACCAGAAAGCAGAAAGTACCCACCGAAAGTTATTCCTCAATTTTTTAAAGAAAATATAAACAAAGCTAAGATCAGAATTTGCCGAACAACTAATGCTTAAATAAAACCATCTCAAGAGCTCAGGACAAAAGGACAGTTCTTACATGACCGTCTTTTTTTACATAAACCTGGTCATTTATTTATTTTTTAAGGAAAAAAAAATATACAAACGATCAATCTACAAATCTTAATAAGGGGATTAAAGTTTTTTCTTTTTTTTTGTAATGGGTAATTATTACTATTAGCTATTTATTTTATTTATTTTTTAATGCTTTATTCGCAGTCTTACACCAATAAATCAAATCAACTTTCACCCAGCATATACATACAGTGCTTGGAGGAATTCATGGGTGGAATAAGATAATGCAGTGTGGTCGAATTACACACATTGGAATAATTGGTTGGCCAATTAGAAACTTGAATACTGGAGTGGTAAGTAATGCTTCTGAATTATGCAACTATGCAAAGCACGTAATGTAATTCTTAATATTGGCTATTATGTGCAAAATATCGGATTAATATTGGCCATAATTACAGCTGAATCTATGAAAATTACGACTGCTCTTATTAGAGGAAAAACCTGTTTATTGAAATTTTCACTTTCAAGATAGAGCTTATCAAATTAAATCATAGGTATGGAAAGAATTTGTAGGTACCTACATATAGGTAGAAACTTGAATACTGGAGTGGTAAGTAATGCTTCTGAATTATGCAACTATGCAAAGCACGTAATGTAATTCTTAATATTGGCTATTGTGCGCATAATATCGGATTAATATTGGTCATAATTACAGCTGGATCTATGAAAATTACGACTGCTCTTATTAGAGGAAAAACCTGTTTATTGAAATTTTCACTTTCAAGATAGAGCTTATCAAATTAAATCATAGGTATGGAAAGAATTTGTAGGTACCTAAACTGGAACTACTCATCTGAAATTTGAATGGAATGTGTTAAATGCAGTACCTAATCTAAAGAATAATTTGGTGCTGACTGGTAAACCAGAATTTTCTGATTGATCTGCAGCAGTCACAGCACCTAAAAGGAATATAAGAACTCAGGATGCACTTACTTAAATCAATCGTCCAGCCAGCATTGCAATCCAAAATAATGAAACAGAAATCACACAAGGGGGGAAAACACCACTCAATTACGTAATTCTAAAAGAAATTTACCCTAAAAAATAAACACGAAAAATGTGTAAAAAATACACGCACTCTCACAGATTAGGAGATTTTTTTTAAGAATAAAACAATAAAAATATTTTATAAGAACTCAGGATGCACTTACTTAAATCAATCGTCCAGCCAGCATTGCAATCCAAAATAATGAAACAGAAATCACACAAGGAAAAATATTTACAGTTACTTCCGACGTAAACACAACATACCGGTCGCCATATTTGTTTCACCTCGGAGATCACAATAACTACTGAGGTCTGAGGTAAGGTAGAACAGGTGAGATAGAGGTAAAAATATTTACAGTTACTTCCGACGTAAACACAACATACCGGTCGCCATATTTGTTTCACCTCGGAGATCACAATAACTACTGAGGTAAGGTAGAACAGGTGAGATAGAGGCATGAATCACATTCATCTCAGGTAAAAAACACCAATCGTGTGGTGGGGGATGGTACTATCAGACAACCAACCTCAGTGGTGTAGTGGTTGACGCGTTGAGCTTCGGACCTGGAGGTTGGTGGTTCGAAACCAAGTGATGAAATGTATCCAGGTATATTAATTGGGTAACATTTATGACAAGCATTTAAGTACGCTGATTCATCTCAGGTAAAAAACACCAATCGTGTGGTGGGGGATGGTACTATCAGACAACCAACCTCAGTGGTGTAGTGGTTGACGCGTTGGGCTTCGGACCTGGAGGTTGGTGGTTCGAGACCAAGTGATGAAATGTATCCAGGTATATTAATTGGGGAACATTTATGACAAGCATTTAAGTACGCTAAACACGATTAAAATTCTTTTTTAGTGCTGTTAGACAGTGGTCTATGATGAAAATATATAAAGAGAAGCTGTTCTTTAATCTCGGTTCACAACTTCACACCTTCACAACGCTCGCCTGGTACACAGGAGGGCGCAGGTACGCTAAACACGATTAAAATTCTTTTTTAGTGCTGTCAGACAGTGGTCTATGATGAAAATATCTAAGGAGAAGCTGTTCTTTAATCTCGGTTCACAACTTCACAACGCTCGCCTGGTACACAGGAGGGCGCAGCACATTACCGACCGCTAGATCAAAAGTCCACTGACTGGAACGTTTTTCTTTTTCGTTCGAAGAGAGACAAAATAGGAGAAAGCCAGCTGCTCCGAGAGCGAACCTCATCTGTTTAGGATGAAATTCGCCCCGGGCCGGAATCGAACCCACGACCTAGCGCTTACAAGGCAGACGCGCCACCCTTCAAGATACATAACTAGGCTGGCCAAAGGGATGAGGAGAAAGATGATCTTTCTCTCTCCTCTTTCTTTAGAAAAGAAAGAGCATTTTCCATATGAGAGGAATAATAATAATAAGATACATAACTAGGCTGGCCAAAGGGATGAGGAGAAAGATGATCTTTCTCTCTCCTCTTTCTTTAGAAAAGAAAGAGCATTTTCCAGATGAGGGGAATAATAATAATAGATTTATTGATTACTTTCTTTTTACAACAATCTTTTCATGTTCCACTAAGTACACGTAGGTAGTACTTTTCGGGAACATGGATGATATCATAGAAAAGCACTAAACTGAAAACACTCAAATAAATTGACACTTGAGTGTCAGTATCATTATCACTACTGTTGCATTCTGCATACTGATTACTGAAGTGTTTTCTTAGAAGAGTAAAAAAAAAAAACGAACATAATAGAGTAAGTACCTACTTAGATAATATTACATTTTATTTTTACTTTCCTTATCCTATAGGAAGGAAAGTAATGTAATCGGGTCAAAATTTCGATGGTCAATTTTTAGTGCCAAAACACGTTTTGAGGTCCCTAGAGCCTAAATCCAAAGTTTCAGCCATTGGTCCGTGTGTGTGTCTGTGATCTGTTGTACAACAAAAATGGCAGCACCACAAACGTACCCAAAGTTCCTGGGTGTGTTGCACATTGCCTACACGGAAAAGTATTCAGGGTTTCATACAATTTCTAACTATAGGAATTTTAATTGTGTTAAGCATAAATGCTTGTCACAAATGTCGTTCCCTGCTTAATGCACTACGCTAAATTTTATGACTAGACTTGGACTCGAACCACCAACCTCCTGATCCGAAGTCCACCGCGCTAACCACTATACCACTGAGGTTCCATCTGAAGAACAACACTAGTTTAGTTCCACAGACAACTAGTTTAGGTCTATGATGATACCGTTCTTTGACTCTGATAACACAATTTGGGACACAAACATCAGACAGGACATAGACAACTATTTTTTACAAGGATAAAACCTCTACCTCACCCCAAGAAACAAATTTATGATAGGATTGGTAAAATCATCTTGGTGCTGGGTCGCAGGTTAGGTATTGGAACTCAATTATGTCCGACCAGACAGACCTGAGTAGCCTCGAGCCGACAGCATTCCAGACCTTGAGTCTTGAGAGGATACTAAACAGCTAAACCTAATACTTGTGGTCATACAGGCCAATCTCAAGACTAACTGTTTCCTAGCACGTCGAATCAATCAAAGCTACACTAGTCAAAGCTGCACTCAATGGTAATTGCTTCAAGAGTGCAATACAAATCCACTGCAAGAGTGCAATGCAGTTACGTGACAAGTCAAGATATAGGGAAATCTGCATGTAACCTACACCAGACCATATGCACCATGTACGTGACAAGACATACATGTCGGATCCTTAATGCTATCCGTGTCCTGGGTGAGAAATCTGGAGAATTGCAAGATTAGAGAGGATTTTAGAAAAGAGAAAGGACTTAAGAAGAAATGCTCCAAAGTAATTTTCTTCCTCACCATCAGAGGGCTATAAAGATGGCAAAGGATTTTAAATCAAAAATAGGTGCGTACAAAAAGGAACATGTATACTTCTGGAAAAACACTGTCCTAAGAACAGAAACTGAATGGAGCAGTGGTCAATCTTTCAGTTGTCAGTTTCCCGAAAGGAAAATACACATCAGCTAATGCCACTGCAGAGTTTATACACCTTTCCCGGAATGGAATTCCATGACTTTTCCAGGTTTTCTTTAAATTTTCACGATTTTCCATGACTTTTTGGCCGATTTTCAGATTCCATGACTTTCCATGTTTTCCAGGTCGCGTATAAACCCTGCACTGTAAACCGAGCTCATGTGAAAATTACATAAATCGCCATAGACATTATATTCATCAATCATCATACTATTTACCATGACCACACACATCCAGTACAATACAACCCTCACCACTGACCATCTACTTGTAATGCAGTGGAATGAGGTAATGTATTTGAGCATCTGATGATCCATTTCTCACACATAATGGTGTTAAGAGTTCGATATGTTACAGATGAATTACAATGCAATGTAGATCTAAGTAAGTTACTTACATTGGTTACAAAATAATAACATTGCAATGGAATTCCATGACTTTTCCAGGTTTTCTTTAAATTTTCACGATTTTCCATGACTTTTTGGCCGATTTTCAGATTCCATGACTTTCCATGTTTTCCAGGTCGCGTATAAACCCTGCACTGTAAACCGAGCTCATGTGAAAATTACATAAATCGCCATAGATATTATATTCATCAATCATCATACTATTTACCATGACCACACACTTCAAGTACAATACAACCCTCACCACTGACCATCTACTTGTAATGCAGTGGAATGAGGTAATGTATTTGAGCATCTGATGATCCATTTCTCACACATAATGGTGTTAAGAGTTCGATATGTTACAGATGAATTACAATGCAATGTAGATCTAAGTAAGTTACTTACATTGGTTACAAAATAATAACATTACGCAATACCTTGTGGCGCTCACAACAACACTCAACGCATAATGGTGTTAAGAGTTCGATATGTTACAGATGAATTACAATGCAATGTAGATCTAAGTAAGTTACTTACATTGGTTACAAAATAACATTATGCAATACCTTTTTAGGGCCACGTTATGTAGGGTTTGTGGGATGTCAATCATGTCAATAACCCTTTTTATAAAGTGGCTGTACGGGTTTATTTCTGGCCGGGAGGTAACGAATTCACTCCCGTTGACCTTTTTCTACCCGAGTTCACTCCGGCTCGTGGAAAGGTTCACAAATTCACAACGAGCTCACTCCGGTTCTTTTTTCCTGGTTCATCAATGAGCTCGGGTTTTAAAATCTTATTTAGATTTTTTGGTATGACTTGATGTAAGTTTCAAATGAACAGCAACCATTTGCATTAGTAAACTTCGACCTGAAATGTTCTAACAGAAGACTAGTATGGCTTCTCTATTATGCTACTAGTGACGTCATGGCTAACAATACAACATGAGTATGACTCTCGTCTTTCAGTATGAATTTCTATTTCAATCTATTATTTTCAATCTATGAATTTCTATTATAGGTATTATTTATTTATGTTATTTAGAATTGAGAGATAAACTCTTGAGTTTTATCCAGATCTGACTGTATCTCAGGATACCAGCCTGAAATTTCCCTTGCTAAATAAGTAACAAAGATTGAATGCGAAGGGCCCACTCTTAAAAATTTTGTAGCCAAAACCAAACAAATATAATCTTACATAGAAAACGCAGGTTCTCGTTTCTCCACAATTTCCATCTCTGAAGTATAAATAACACTTCCAAATTCTTGGCTTAGGCTGCTCCCAGGTGTTGGCTAAAACCTTTTTAGGGCCACGTTATGTGGGGTTTGTGGGATGTCAATCATGTCAATAACCTTTTTTATAAAGTGGCTGTAGGGGTTCATTTCTGGCCGGGAGGTAACGAATTAACTCCCATTGACCTTTTTCTACCCGAGTTCACTCCGACTCGTGGAAAGGTTCACAACGAGTTCACTCCGGTCCTTTTTCCTGGTTCATCAATGAGCTCGGGTTTTAAAATCTTATTTAGATTTTTTGGTATGACTTAATGTAAGTTTCAAATGGACAGCAACCATTTGCATTAGTAAACTTCGACCTGAAATGTTCTAACAGAAGACTAGTATGGCTTCTCTATTAAGCTACGCGTGACGTCATGGCTAACAATACAACATGAGTATGACTCTCATCTTTCAGTATGAATTTCTATTTCAGTCATTTAGGTATTATTTATTTAAGTCATTCATGTTATTTAGAATTGAGGAATAAACTCTTGAGTTTTATCCAGATTCGACTGTATTTATGCATACGGTACCTAATTCCTATGTTTGATCTTATGCTCCCATTTAGAGGGGCAATTTGGAGCTTTTGAGGCCAAAACCAAATGTCAGCCCAAAGCAATCACACGAGGGCTGTTTGAGAGGCTGACAAAAAACGTCGACCCCGTCTGAACACGGGAAAAGGCCAATGAAATTGGTTCATCCCTAAAGCGGATTTGACTAAAAAGAATAATGGTCGACCACAGAGAGTTTTATCTATGTTGTTATATGCATTTAATCTATAACTCATTATCTGAGGTAAAAAGAGATCAACTGGTTTTCTGTCTAGACCACTAGGTCTAGTTTTACCTGCTAATCGGCTGCTACCTATTTGACAAATGGGATATCTACAACTACAAGTGTTAAGTACATAGATATAAAGTATACCTACAAAGTGTAGACATAATGGGACTTGTCTAAAATAGTAACAGTAAAACCAACCTCAGTGGTGTAGTGGTTATCATGGTAAACTCTGGATCTGGAGGTTGGTGTTTCGAGTCCAAGCCAAGTTATGAAATTTAACGTAGTAGGTATCACAAGAGGGGAACGATATTTGTGACAAGAATTTATGAACAACACAGTTGAAAATCCTCCCTTAGTAACGAGTGAGTGTTATACTAGGCTTACACAAGGAGATGGCAGAAGAGGATGATGATGGTTTCCCTTGATTTATTAGTCCATTTTATATTTTATCTGCATTTTAAGTATTCATAGCCTTTCCTCCTTTGATGAAATTCAAATCACTTGCCTTCAGCAATAAAACAATATTTTGTCCTGGGAATGCAGACAATACCAGAGTTCCAGTGTTGACTGTCATGATGACAGGGTCATCTTTAAATCTTGAATGAACATGGAAATTAAATTAATAAACTGACAAAGAGGCACAGATTTTATTCAATTACTCTGTAAATATTTGTATGAACACCTCTCCAAAAAAAAGTTTTCTTGTTTTCACTTCTTTTTTATATTAAGTAAAAAAATAAATAAATAAAACAATCTTAACAAATTATTTAATAGATTGCAATGTGTGTTATTTTATCTGGGTACTGATACTGTTCTTGATTCTAATCTAATGGTACCTAATAGAAGATTGTAAATTTCTTTTTTAAGACGTTTGATAGTAGTAGCCCACCTCTGTGGCTGAGTGGTTAAGAGCACTCTCAATCTGGAGGTGCTGGGTTTGAATCCCGGCAAGGGCAGAACTTTTCTAACCAAACTTTTCCATTCTTGGATAGGCATGGATGTAGAAGAATGTGCCTAGAAGTAAAGTGAAAGCAGTTAAAAAGTACAATATCTTTCTTTTTTTCAAGGTTTGATGTACTTACCTTGTAACTAAGGAGGTCTTAATTACCTTGTGAGAGGCAAGTATATCAACAGGTAGAGGAGAGGTGCGAGGTAGATAAGGTACACTACGGAGTATGTTGGTGATTCCCTGTGCTTTGCCTATATGAGACAAAGTGTGGTCCACTTGAATATCTTTAACACCTGAAAAAAAAACACTGATTGAGTAGTCGGAAGAATTGGTCCGTCGCGTCGTGAAATTTGAAAGCAAGAAACCAGAAACCTGTTACCTGAGTCTTGAAATCTGAGCGGCTGTTTGTGTTGGTATAAGATAATAGTAGACAGTGAAGCTGATGTCTATGTGCCGTGTTGCGAACATCAAAGAAAAAGAATTGTTACACACAAAAACTTTGGAACTCTCTCACTAAATTAGGAAGAATTGGGAGTGGATGTCTAGCATTATTGCTAAATCACACAGTCATTGCCAGTCATATCTGCATTATGTAGTAGTCCAGTCTGTTATTAAACTGATTTATGGATGTAGAAATTGCCAAATTATCTGGTAGATTGTTCCATTTGTGAAACACTAGATTGGTCAAGAGAAGATTACCGACCGCTAGATCAAAAGTCCACTGACTGGAACGTTTTTCTTTTTCGTTCGAAGAGAGACAAAATAGGAGAAAGCCAGCTGTTGCGAGAGCGAACCTCATCTGCTAAGGATAAAATTCGCCCCGGGCCGGAATCGAACCCACGACCTAGCGCTTAGGAAGAATTGGGAGTGGATGTCTAGCATTATTGCTAAATCACACAGTCATTGCCAGTCATATCTGCATTATGTAGTAGTCCAGTCTGTTCTTAAACTGATTTATGGATGTAGAAATTGCCACATTATCTGGTAGATTGTTCCATTTGTGAAACACTAGATTGGTCAAGAGGAGAATAGGAAAATGTGACCAAATTATCACAAAAGCAGGCCAAAAACACACAACAATAAAACAAAAATTTACAGATGACTCACCTGCTACTTGCAATTGAAGGTAGAATATGCATGATACCACATTCTCAGAATGAGCTTCCAATTCCTCCAAGTTACAAAATCTTATGAAGGGAGTAATTTTTTTTTCTTCAGGCATCTAGCACTTCTAAAATTGTGTACACATATGTGTACACTCGGTCTGTAGAGGCTAGAAATCTAGACCATTTTCCGGTTGTGACTACTTCGGTCTCGGTTCGCAACATTTTTGTTTCACAAAATGATGAGAAAAAAAATGCTTGGGGTTCTGTGATTCTTTTTCAATTAGCAAATAATAGCAAGATGTGATACTTTGAATTTGTCTGCCTTGAAGTGCTGTTGTGGATTTTATCCCAAACAGATACGATTTGTCCTCAGAACAGCTGGCTTTCTCTTATCATGTCTCCTCTCTCACTTTGCTTTATAAGACCTTGGCAGTTACAGTTTCCCGTATCAAACCTTCACATCAGAATTGGACACAACAGTGACAACACTAGCAGAAGAAGGCCCCTTATTCTCACCTGACTAATTGGATACAATATTGTAAATCAGATCCTCTATGGGTAGATTTTGTTGAAACCTTCCTCCAGTGCTGTGCAGTAGGAACCAAGATGTTTCTGACACCTAAAAGAAAACTGGGGTTCACCATTATCCTTTGTGGAAACAGAACTGTCCTTTATCTGATAAGTCTGCAAGCATGGCTATGTAGATAAGGGTCAGGACATGAATATTTCTAAGGTCAGAATTTGAGGAAAACTTGTATAACTTGAGTTAAATGAAACAAGGCAAGAAAACACAGGACTTAACTTACAGTCTAGAGAAATACCTGGGAAAAACACTACAAAATAACTGCTCTTGAAAAAAGATAATCACTTGAATTTTGAAACTTTTCCCGTTTTTTCTTATCTGCAATCTGCTCTTTCGTAAGTTTTTCTGCATTTAATTTTTCCCGCCCTCGAACTAAATCGTGTGTACTGATCTTTTTAGTTTCAAAAAATTCCGCTAGTCTGTGCTTTGAAGTTGCTGGAGCGTGGTTGCTGTAATCTGAGTGCTTGTTGCTATCTTCACTTACGTTACTCAGCATTACAAAAAAAAAGAAAATCCCCCAGGATTTTTTTCTCTTGCTTTTTCTGATAGAAGTTTTCCAGTTTTCCCTGGAAAATAAAGTGCAGCAAGCCGCTTTTCCTGTAAATTGAAGATCACAGCAGTCAAAATAACTCTACATTAATACCTGTTTCTGAGAAATCATTTGCTGGTAAGTAGGTTGTCATTCATCTCTGCTCTAACGGGAAGTGCCCGCAGGGCATTTCACTGATTCCCACAGAAGTTTTAAAATTGATAGGAGTAGGTATATAAATGTTCTCACCAGAAGTACTGTACTTGGAGTATACTCGGTATACTGGCCAAACCCTGGGTGTTAAGTCTATCCTTTCAAATAGGTATTGAAAGTATCATATGCACGGAATAAGGGGCTTGCACAGTAATGTGACAGTGACATTGTTTAACATGTAGAATACATTATCATTCTGACATCAGATTATCTGAACAGACAGAACATTAAACTAGATGTCCCAATTGTTTAGGAGGTAAACTAGAATACATTATCATTCTGACATCAGATTATCTGAACAGACAGAACATTAAACTAGATGTCCCAATTGTTTAGGAGGTAAACTTATAATATAAAATCTTTCTTATCTATTTTCAGTGTGAAAAATGACTGTGTCTACTGATGTGGAAATGAAGAATGCCAGTAGTCCTGCTGCAGAGAAGGACAAGGAGAAAACCAAAGTTGATGTGGATGCTCAGAGCATTCAGGAGATCAAAGATCAAATCAAACAGATTGAAAAAGCTGTCCAAACTAAAGAACAGAGATTTGTATTGAGAGTGCTAAGAGCTCTTCCCAACACTCGTAGAAAACTGACTGTTCCAGTACTGAAAAGTCTCATATCAGATAGTTCTCTAAACTCTTTCTTGGAAGATGAAATGGAGACAGATGATCCCAGTGGCAGCAGCCAACCTAGCAGTAAATCTGGAAAGGTTTTACCTGAGGTAGATGCCTATATTCATCTGTTAGTTCTTGTGAGACTAATAGACAACAAGAGATATGAAGATGCTGTCATCTCTTGGAAGATGAAATGGAGACAGATGATCCCAGTGGCAGCAGCCAACCTAGCAGTAAATCTGGAAAGGTTTTACCTGAGGTAGATGCTTATATTCATCTGTTAGTTCTTGTGAGACTAATAGACAACAAGAGATATGAAGATGCTGTCATATGCTCCAACAAGCTCATGTCAAAAATCACTTCAGAAAACCGTAGAACTTCAGATTTGATTGCAGCCAAGTGCTACTTCTATCACAGTCGTGTGCATGAGCTTACCAACAACCTGGATAAGGTGAGATCTTTCCTCAATGCAAGACTCAGGATTGCTACATTGAGAAATGATTTTGAAGGCCAAGCTGTGCTGATCAATTGTTTGTTAAGAAACTACTTGCATTACAATCTTTATGATCAAGCTGATAAGTTGGTAAAGAAGTCTGCCTTCCCTGAGAATGCTAGCAACAATGAATGGGCCAGGTTTCATTTCTACCTGGGACGCATCAAAGCAGTAAGATTAGAGTACTCTACAGCACATAAGAACTTGGTTCAAGCTCTGAGAAAAGCTCCTCAAACTGCAGCTGTTGGTTTTCGTCAAACTACTCAAAAACTTGCTGTTGTAGTTGAGTTATTGCTTGGAGATATTCCTGATCGTCAAATCTTCAGACAAGCAGTGCTGAGACGTGCTCTTTCTCCCTACTTTCAACTGACTCAAGCTGTACGTATGGGAGAACTTCAGAAGTTCAATGAGGTTCTGACTACCTATGGAAATCAGTTCAGAACAGATTATACATTCAAGCTTATTCTGCGGCTAAGGCACAATGTCATCAAAACAGCAATACGCTCAATTGGTGCTTCATATTCAAGAATAACTCCAGCTAAAATTTAAACTATAACTCATTATCTGAGGTAAAAAGAGGCCTACTGGTTTTCTGTCTAGACCTCTAGGTCTAGTTTTACCTGCTAATCGGCTGCTACCTATTTGACAAATGGGATATCTACAACTACAAGTGCTAAGTACATAGATATAAAGTATACAAAGTGTAGACATAATGGGACTTGGTGTCTGAAATAGTAACAGTAAAACCAATCTCAGTGGTGTAGTGGTTATCATGGTGAACTCTGGATCTGGAGGTTGGTGGTTCGAGTCCAAGCCAAGTTATGAAATTTAACGTAGTAAGTATAATAAGAGGGGAACGATATTTGTGACAAGCATTTATGAACAACACAGTTGAAAATCCTCCCTTAGTAACGACTGAGTGTTATACTAGGCTTACAGTCTGGAGGTCCCGGGTTCGATTCCCAGCAAAAAACTCGAAATCAAAATACTTATCAAAATAGTAAATTCAAAGTTAGACATGGGAAATTAAAGATGAAAGGAAAGGAAGAGAGAGAGAAATAAAAGAATAGGTCAGAGCTTAAACGTAAACTCCCAGCAAAAAACTCGAAATCAAAATACTTATCAAAATAGTAAATTCAAAGTTAGACATGGGAAATTAAAGATGAAAGGAAAGGAAGGGAGAGAGAAATAAAAGAATAGGTCAAAGCTTAAACGTAGAGAATTGTGTTCCCTGTTCCCATGTACTTAAACGTATGTACATTTTAACATCTTGTTAGATAGGTAGTAAATACATACTTAAAAAAGTAACAGTAAAAACCCGATCTATCTTCACTCACCATTGGGTTAATCGGATTGTTTGAAGAGCCCAGACCAATAATTATCCCAATAATTAAATATTATACTCTACCTATTAATTAATTTTGTATTTTATTCTTCATCTACCTCCGTCGCGTCGTGAAATTTGAAAGCAAGAAACCAGAAACCTGTTACCTGAGTCTTGAAATCTGAGCGGCTGTTTGTGTTGGTATAAGCTTCACTGTCTACTATTATAGTAGACAGTGAAGCTGATGTTCTGTGAATTGTTACACACAAAAACTTTGGAACTCTCTCACTAAATTACCGAAATCTTTTGTTCTTCAATAGGGCAACACGAGATGTAACAAGCCTTCTCAGATTTCTTTTGGACAAATTTTCAACCTAAAAAAAAAAAGGAGAAAAAAAAAATATTAGGTAACATAGATACGGGGATCTTGGATGAGAATCATATACATCACACATAACATATTGCATAGTGTTAGGGGTGAATTTTGCCTTTCAAGGAAAAGATTATGACGAAAGAAGTGTATATTTTTCACAAACATAATTTTAACAAGGATTATCCCACTATACTAATCACCTTGTTTAATTCCTGGACTACAGGGTGAGCGGGAACTTGATCTGTGTAGAGTTTATCAATAGCATTTTCCCAGAATGTCAGCCTTGCTTGACCAGTGGTGACATCACTGACATTGTCTTGAACCTTGGCTGCTTCTATGTTAAATGCTCTGATCACAAAAGAAGCATTCTGTAAGGGTTTTGGCAGCAAGAGAGTGCAGAGGAAATTTTCATAGTCAAATTTTCTGAAAATGAGAAAATAGATGGTTATTATTATGAGGAAATAAGAAAAATGAATATCTAATATGTAAATCTAAAATGATGAGAAAAAAAATGCTTGGGGTTCTGTGATTCTTTTTCAATTAGCAAATAATAGCAAGATGTGATACTTTGAATTTGTCTGCCTTGAAGTGCTGTTGTGGATTTTATCCCAAACAGATACGATTTGTCCTCAGAACAGCTGGCTTTCTCTTCTGTGATTCTTTTTAAATTAGCAAATAATAGCAAGATGTGATACTTTGAATTTGTCTGCCTTGAAGTGCTGTTGTGGATTTTATCCCAGATAAGATTTGTCCTCAGAACAGCTGGCTTTCTCCTATCATGTCTCCTCTCTCACTTTGCTTTATAAGACCTTGGCAGTTACAGTTTCCCGTATCAAACCTTCACATCAGAATTGGACACAACAGTGACAACACTAGCAGAAGAAGGCCCCTTATTCTCACCTGACTAATTGGATACAATATTGTAAATCAGATCCTCTATGGGTAGATTTTGTTGAAACCTTCCTCCAGTGCTGTGCAGTAGGAACCAAGATGTTTCTGACACCTAAAAGAAAACTGGTCTGTGATTCTTTTTAAATTAGCAAATAATAGCAAGATGTGATACTTTGAATTTGTCTGCCTTGAAGTGCTGTTGTGGATTTTATCCCGAACAGATAAGATTTGTCCTCAGAACAGCTGGCTTTCTCCTATCATGTCTCCTCTCTCACTTTGCTTTAAAAGACCTTGGCAGTTACAGTTTCCCGTATCAAACCTTCACATCAGAATTGGACACAACAGTGACAACACTAGCAGAAGAAGGCCCCTTATTCTCACCTGACTAATTGAATACAATACTGTAAATCAGATCCTCTATGGGTAGATTTTGTTGAAACCTTCCTCCAGTGCTGTGCAGTAGGAACCAGGATGTTTCTGACACCTAAAAAAAAACTGGGGTTCACCATGATCCTTTGTGGAAACAGCACTGTCCTTTATCTGATAAGTCTGCAAGCATGGCTATGTAGATAAGGGTGAGGACATGAATATTTCTAAGGTCAGAATTTGAGGAAAACTTGTATAACTTGAGTTAAATGAAACAAGGCAAAAAACACAGGACTTAACTTACAGTCTAGAGAAATACCTGGGAAAAACACTACAAAATAACTGCTCTTGAAAAAAGATAATTAATAATTAATCACTTGAATTTTGAAACTTTTCCCGTTTGAAAATCAAAAATTCGAATTTCCCGCCAACTTTACACGCAAAAAGTCCGACGATGTCCTACGATGGCCCTGTTCATAACCACGGCCTGTGAGCCGCCAAATTTATTACGGAAGAGAAATGCGTATCGTGTGAACGACCCTAAAAGTAAACAAAATTTCGAGATACCGCGAAAATTTGAATTTTGATTGAGTTTTTGATTTTCTACTGCAGTGAAGTGCTGAAGTGAGTAAAATTTTGGGTTTGTGACATTTTAATCAAAAGAGGAAGGAAACTAGGAAAGAGAGAAATTGAACTTGAAAGTAAAAGCTTATTATATTTTACTCAAATTAACATCCCCAGAGGAAGTTGGATAATAGGGAAATTCAAGACATTTCTTTGGTGTTCTTTCTACGATTCTACTTCAGGTGAGTTAGGTAGTTTATTTTAGGTAGATGGCTTCTCAAAGGATTGTTTTAGAAGTGATTCAACCATATCCCTCCAACCTAACGGGAGAAGCTTACTTAGCCATGTAGCAATCAGCACTAACATAAACCCCTTAAGTTTGATCAACAGGGACATAGGTAGGCCCCTTGAGCTGATATAATTAGGTACCTAGGTATTAAGTGACATTAATAAACCCCTATTAAATAAACACAATACTAACTTGTGTCCAATTTCACATCACTGCTTACTCATTGTCAAGGGTTTACTTTGACATCAACCATTCGATTTACACAGGCCATTATTTCTTTATGCTCCTTACTTAATGTTCTTAATTCATTCATAAAGTAGGTACCTACAAATAATGGAAAACGCAGTTTTACTGTCAAACTATGCCAAGGTAGGTATATAATGAAGCTTTTTATTTATTTTTGTATTGATGCAATTATTATTAACAAATAAGTTGCATTAGCTATTTTTATATTCCTATAAGTACATATCTATAGGTATTAGTGAACCCAGTAAGTATTAGACATTTTCTTTATTCACACTTCATTCCATTGGCAAATTAGGAATTTGGAATAGGTAACTTCCTATTTATAATGTAAGTTAAAACAAACTTATACCTAGAATAGTAATACTTTAGTGTCACATATGTCACATGCTTATTATTCTAATTGAAGGAAAGATAAATATTAATAAATAAATAAATAAAACTACTTAGTTCACAATCCTAAATTTGAAATAATAGGTAACTTAAGTATAATTTATTAAAAAGGTATGTGTATATCAATAAATATTAAAAATAAATACAATAAAGCTAAAATTTAATATCTAAAATGTAGTAAATTCGTTCGTTACTTCTAAATTCCAAAAAGAGAGAGTAGGTATTGATTAAAACTAAGGCAAAGGCAGAAACAATGCCGATATTGTATTTTGCATTAATTTACATGCATAGAAAGCAAAATAATATTAGGAGACACACATTCATTCTTTAATTCATCATTCATTGAACTAGGTGTAATAAATTATTACTTACGGATTGTTTTTAATGACAACATTACACATAATCATGATTTACACGAAGAGAATAACAAAACAACAGAAAAACTAATCTTATGAATGGAAATTTCACTCTGAATTTTTGTTGCAAAATTTCCTTGTATAGCAACCTAACTACCTATAAAGGTCCATCTCGAAACTGAAATTTTCTCTTTCAATCAGAGTTCTTGACATAAATATAACATGAATAGTGTCATTTTGGATCAAGTGCCTATAAAATATGGCAAGAAGAGAAGTACGAGAACCCATTTGATTAAGTTATTTGAGTTCTTTTTCCGCGCAGTGATGAAATAAACACCAAAAATGTCTTTGACTCTCTGCATGGTTTTGGCCTTAGCTCCGAGCAGAGCTACTAGCGTAGCTTCACTAGCTGTACCCTGGGATCAGAATAAGAAAGGGGAATTATTTAATATGTTGATGTTCATGGCGGTAATGAAATGTCCCGTGATTTCGTTGAAATATAAGAATGAGCAGTGCTTTGTTTAGAGGTTTAGACTGTCAGCTTGTACGGGGCCCTCTCGCCCCCTTAAATACGGCCCTGCGTTTAAACTAATACTTGAGTCACCAACCTCAGAGGTGTAGTGGTTAGCACGGTGGACCATAAAATTTAACATAGAGTAAAGCGGGGGAAAATCCTTATAAATACCAAAGATGAGAGTCAATTTAATTTCTCTAACAGGAAGCTCAGCGCTTTCCTCGACCAGTTGAAAGTTCAAGCTTTTTCCTTTTCCTCCTTGAGTAGTTCTTCGGTGAGAGTTTTGATTTCGTTCCACGAGTAAATCATATCTGAAGATTCGCTGTAACGACTGCATACGGCCATACGCAGGAAATAGACATCACGGATTTTCGACGGCACTAGATGGATCTTGCCGTTCCCGTTGATACGTTTGAGAAGTTTCTCGTTGATCTCGTTTGGTCCCTGAAATGTGGAGATTTCGACGGCACTAGATGGATCTTGCCGTTCCCGTTGATACGTTTGAGAAGTTTCTCGTTAATCTCGTTTGGTCCCTGAAATGTGGAGCGTAAATTGTGCTTACACACACCCATCAAATATACGACACCTTATTTAGACTGCCGGGGTAAAGGGACTTTTCAATCCTATTCGGGCAGGATAAACAAGATACAAATATTCTAATATAAATTCTATTCTACACTAACAAACTATTCTCTCAACCTTGCGTACGTATTGATACCCCCTTACACACACCCATCAAATATACGACACCTTATTTAGACTGCCGGGGTAAAGGGACTTTTCAATCCTATTCGGGCAGGATAAACAAGGTACAAATATTCAAATATAAATTCTATTCTACACTAACGAACTATTCTCTCAACCTTGCGTACGTATTGATACCCCATAAAATAAAGGGGTAACTTCTGGGGTAAAGGCACTTTTCAGTGCTATTCGGGTACGATAAACAAGGTATATTCTACAGATAATTACTTATAGGTATATTTTGTACACGATTACTTTAAGTGACGATAGTGATCCTAAAATTATCGTTTATTTCGAAACCCACCTACCACGATGAAATATTGACCAAATTACCAAAACCAAACCTCAGTCCTACCTTGGCAGTCTAAATAAAGTATGTACTATGTTACTATGTATTTGTAAAGAAAGTACCTACACCTATTTGTAAAGAAAGAACCTTAATAATAAGTTCTTATCTTAATTTTATATTTGTATCTCTTAGAAAGAGTTTATGGACCTATGTAATTTATTGTAATTGTAGATAATATTAAGTCTAAAAAAAAAATTCATCTAAATATATATCTGTCTAAGATCTTACCTTGAGTCGGAAACACACCAGTCCCATGAGCACCTCATAGATGACCTCAAACCTGTCATCCGATCTGACCAGCTGTTCAAATTCCTTAGCCAGGCTGATCTGTTTCCGGATGTACTCCTGAAGATATTTCACTCCCAGGAGACGAAGTACGAACCACAGCTTGAGGGATCTGAACCTACGGCCTAGTGGTATTTGCCAATGCTAGACAGAGCAGAGACAATGAATATCGTTTATTTCGAAACCCACCTACCACGATGAAATATTGACCAAATTACCAAAACCAAACCTCAGTCCTACCTTGGCAGTCTAAATAAAGTATGTACTATGTATTTGTAAAGAAAGAACCTTAATAATAGTTCTTATCTTAATTTTATATTTGTATCTCTTCTTAGAAAGAGTTTATGGACCTATGTAATTTATTGTAATTGTAGATAATATTAAGTCTAAAAAAAAAATTCATCTAAATATATATCTGTCTAAGATCTTACCTTGAGTCGGAAACACACCAGTCCCATGAGCACCTCATAGATGACCTCAAACCTGTCATCCGATCTGACCAGCTGTTCAAATTCCTTAGCCAGGCTGATCTGTTTCCGGATGTACTCCTGAAGATATTTCACTCCCAGGAGACGAAGTACGAACCACAGCTTGAGGGATCTGAACCTACGGCCTAGTGGTATTTGCCAATGCTAGACAGAGCAGGGACAATGAGGGCCTTAGTATACTATCTCTTGATAGTGTTTGTTAACCTTGGAGCATGCTCGAAAACTACGCCCTAACAGGAGATTAAAATTGAGGATTCATCCATCGAACAGTCAGAGTTTAACACCGTTTTGTTTTGTTTTTTATGTTTTCAGCCATCTCTACGTCAAGTTACTGGCACAACCTCTTCACAACAGAAGTTGGAGCATGCTCGAAAACTACGCCCTAACAGGAGATTAAAATTGAGGATTCATCCATCGAACAGTCAGAGTTTAACACCGTTTTGTTCTGTTTTTTACGTTTTCAGCCATCTCTACGTCAAGTTACTGGCACAACCTCTTCACAAGAGAAGGTCTAAGGTTTGAAGACGACACTTCACAAGAGAAGAGGCATAAGGTTTTAAGACGCGAATTCACAAGAGATCTTATATAAATCTTTAATAAGCCCGGCTTCGCTTCGATCTTTTGACGTTCGCGCACCTCCCGGCACACTAGATTCTACTGTTGAAGTAAGTATGTCGTTCAGTGTTTCTTATCAAGGTTTTTCCAAAATATCCACCTTAATACACCTACATATTTTGTATCAAATACATAAGACTGTGTTTAGACTGCGGGAGTAAAGGGACTTTTCAGTCTCATTCTTTCTCAGAAGAGGTCTAAGGTTTGAAGACGACACTTCACAAGAGAAGAGGCATAAGGTTTTAAGACGCGAATTCACAAGAGATCTTACATAAATCTTTAATAAGCCCGGCTTCGCTTCGATCTTTTGACGTTCGCGCAGCTCCGCACACTAGATTCTACTGTTGAAGTAAGTAGTCGTTCAGTGTTTCTTATCGAAGTTTTTCCAAAATATCCACCTACACCTACATATTTTGTATCAAATACATAAGACTGTGTTTAGACTGCGGGAGTAAAGGGACTTTTCAGTCTCATTCTTTCTTGTTTAGACTCAGGGAGTAAAGGGACTTTGCAGTCTCATTTTTTTGTAGTATAAACAGGGTATATTCTATTTTAATACTGTTCAATTTAAAAGTCTTACCCTGTAATCGGGAGCAGATCCTTGCTGGTCGTGCTTCAGATAAAGGGGATCCACATTGAACGCATTGACAACCCAAGAAGGATCCTTCAACCTGTCAGCACAAAGTTAGTTAATAAAGACCAATCTGCCCGGAAAGCTGAGGTTCTTCTGAAATGACTTGGATTTCTTATTTATCCTTTCTGGATTTCTTATTGATGTCGATCTACCATCGACTTCGCCCCGAAAGCGAAGAGAGAAGGAATACAGGATTGGAGAAAGCCAGCCGTTCCAAGAACGAACCTTGCCTATTTAGGATAAAATTAGCCCCGGGCGGGAATCGAACCCGCGACCTAGCGCTTACAAGGCAGACGCACTACCCTCCAAGCTAACTAGATCCTTCAACCTGTCAGCACAAAGTTAGTTAATAAAGACCAATCTGCCCGGAAAGCTGAGGTTCTTCTGAAATGACTTGGATTTCTTTTTAACCTTTCTGGAATTTCTTATTGATGTCGATCTACCATCGACTGACTTCGATTCACAATAAATTCACATCGATCGACGGCCGTCGGCTATGAGTGGAAACACCTTTATCGTCCCGAAAGCGAAGAGAGAAGGAATACAGGATTGGAGAAAGCCAGCCGTTCCAAGAACGAACCTTGCCTATTTAGGATAAAATTAGCCCCGGGCGAGAATCGAACCCGCGACCTAGCGCTTACAAGGCAGACGCACTACCCTCCAAGCTAACTCAGCCATGTAGCAATCAGCACTAACATAAACCCCTTAAGTTTGATCAACAGGGACATAGGTAGGCCCCTTGAGCTGATATAATTAGGTAGGTATTAAGTGACATTAATAAACCCCTATTAAATAAACACAATACTAACAAGCTAACTAAGCTCATTAGTTTCTTACCACATAGCAGAGCAGTCGAATGTAACCAGCATCCATTTGTGTGGATTGAAATTGAAGGAATCTGCCAGCTCCACACCTTTCATGAGATAACGATTTTCTGGGCAGATAAACGCAGAACCTGGAAAATAAAACCAATGGAAAGAATAGTGAAAAAGAACCCTGCACTTCAAGGCACCTTTTTTCCTGCTAGAAAAGTATAGGTAAGCAATACTAACTTGTGTCCAATTTCACATCACTGCTTACTCATTGTCAAGGGTTTACTTTGACATCAACCATTCGATTTACACAGGCCAGTATTTCTTTATGCTCCCTACTTAATGTTCTTAATTCATTCATAGACCTTTCATGAGATAACGATTTTCTGGGCAGATAAACGCAGAACCTGGAAAATAAAACCAATGGAAAGAATAGTGAAAAAGAACCCTGTACTTCAAGGCACCTTTTTCCTGCTAGAGAAGTATAGGTAAATACAGGGGATTAGGCTCCACTTGTACGAGTATCTCTAAAACCATAGTGTTTTTAGTGGTTAGCGGTAGCGCGGTGGAGTTCGGATCTGGAGGTTGGTGGTTCAAATCCTAGTCAAGTCATACAATTTAGCACAATGTATCAATTGAGGAACGACATTTGACATTTGGTCCGCCAGGACACAGAAGTTGTATTTTTAATTCGGGATTTCCCCTCTTCTGAAGCTCATTTCTCCTTTTTTGGCTTTTTGTTATCGCGTGTCCTGAAGATTCAAAGATATCAGCGAGTTTTTGCAACCAAAATTAGCGTCCTGTCCAATTGACTAATCTCTTTAAGGTTATCCAACGAAAACTCGTTTCTACACATGCGTAGCTTCCCTCTAACTTACCAGCATAGGCCGCGTCCACATGAAGCCACACATCTTTCTGTCTACACACTTGGCCGATTTCCTCTAAACAATCAAAAGCACAACAGTTGGTTGTTCCCAGAGTTGCCACCACCTGCAAAAGATCAGACAGTTCCCGAGTATTAATAGAGGAGTAGTACATACCTACAATTCCCTGGACGTGGGAGGAAGTAATAAGTTGGAGAGATAAGGTGGAAGAGGATTTGAGAGGAAGGGAATTGAGAAGAGAGGAAGCAGTAAATAGAGGATTGTGGAGAGGGAAACTAAAAGAGGGAAATACCGACCGCAAGTGAAATTGGGGAAAATGCAAAGTGAAGAAAAAGAAGAAGTGTTTTTGCCGAGTATGAATGATGAGCTGGAAGTAATGATAATTGATAGAGAGACGACGTGTATGGCTAAAAACAGAGTAGAGCAGAGAGCTTTCTGCTCTCAGATGAGTCAGATGTATGCGGTTTTGAAGTTGTTGTTGGCCTCTGTCGTTGCTTCCGTCTACCTGCTCGATGCTCTATGCGCTGTGCTCTCCTCTCTGTTTTGAGCCTATGCATGTTTCATCATTGAATGGATTTATTTACCTCTACATTGGGGTCGAGTGGATTAGACCACGTGACATGCCTTCAGGCACTCTCCATTCAAAGGTTTTCCTTGCCCTTGCGATCAACTTAATTTGAAGAAACCATTTACTGACGAAAATTTGTAATGAAACAATAAGTTGAACTCACGTAAAATGGGATCTTTCCCTTCTTCAAGTCTTCCTCGATGTTTTCTGGGCAGATAAACGCAGAACCTGGAAAATAAAACCAATGGAAAGAATAGTGAAAAAGAACCCTGCACTTCAAGGCACCTTTTTCCTGCTAGAAAAGTGTAAGTAAAACTCCATTTCTAATATTGATTCTCCAAAAAATATTCAAGATCTCTTTTTGTTATCGCGTGTCCTGAAGATTCAAAGATATCAGCGAGTTTTTGCAACCAAAATTAGCGTCCTGTCCAATTGACTAATCTCTTCAACGGTATCTAACGAAAACTCGTTTCTACACATGCACAGCTTCCCTCAAAAATATTCAAGATCTCTTTTTGTTATCGCGTGTCCTGAAGATTCAAAGATATCAGCGAGTTTTTGCAACCAAAATTAGCGTCCTGTCTTATTGACTAATCTCTTCAACGGTATCTAACGAAAACTCGTTTCTACACATGCACAGCTTCCCTCTAACTTACCAGCATAGGCCGCGTCCACATGAAGCCACACATCTTTCTGTCTACACACTTGTCCGATTTCCTCTAAACAATCGAAAGCACAACAGTTGGTTGTTCCCAGAGTTGCCACCACCTGCAAGAGATCAGAGCACATTTCCCTGTCCGATTTCCTCTAAACAATCGAAAGCACAACAGTTGGTTGTTCCCAGAGTTGCCACCACCTGCAAGAGATCAGAGCACATTTCCCAAGTGTTAATAGAGGAGTAGTCCATTTCCCTGGACGTTGCGTTGGAGGGAGGTAGGGAAGGTGCAAGAGGACTTGAGAGAGAGGGAATGGAAAAGAGAGGAAGCAGTGAATAGAAGATTGTGGAGGGAAATGCCGACCGCATATGAAAGTGAGGAAAACGGCAAAGTGAAAGAAGAAGCTTGAAGTTATGAAATTGTTTCGTGTAATATTACACACTGTGTGCGTTAGGCTGGAACTTGGCCTGGCGCACTGCCGTGCGCCTAGATAATTGAGCTCGAAGTTATGATAATTGATAGAGAGATGACGGGTATGGCTAAAAACAGTGGAGCGAAAAGCACAGAGTTTTTTGCTCTGAGGCGTGTTCGGTTTGAATCTCCGGAGAGGCACAACTCCGCTCCGGAGAGTGCGAACTCATTTGTATCAGCAAAGAAAATTTAGCGTAGTGCATTAAGCAGGGAACGACATTTGTGACAAGCATTTATGCTTAACACAATTAAAATTCCTTTTCCATAGGAAATCCATCGGAATCGATTCCGTTTCCGAAAGGGAAATACAACCGCCCTACATACTTGGTGTTTCAAGATCACTTCCCTAATTTCCCTTGCGTGAGTCATATCGCCAAACAGCAGGTTATACTTGACCCAAACTACTGATATTAATACTCGTAGGTACCCAATACCCATACAACTTTCATGTATGTACTGCATACTTACTTCTTGTATCTACTCTGTAAGTATGTATGAATATTCAGTAGATTTTGTATTTGGTGGGTGAAAACCACCATTGATTCATATTCTAAAATTGGCACCCATGAAAAAAACCTTCCATCTGATACTCTAGGTCTAGAATTTCCGTTCCTATATTTGTTTAGTTAATTCCTATAATCATTAATAATTCGTATAATTATAATGAGCTTAATGTTGTGTAAGTTTTTCTTTTAATATTTTAATACTTCATTAGAGTGCCTGCAGGCTATTTGGTCAACCAAAAACTCTCATTCTCAAGATAGGTTTTGTATAGCCTTGTACCTTGTATCTCGTGAGTTAGGATAAGGGTCGCCCTCAGCCGAAGTCTGTTCACCCCTTAGTACCCTCTAGCTTGGCCTGGTCCGCCTATTGATACTTTTGCTGAAGTCTATGAATATAAGGTTTTCTATTAAATACACTAAATACAGATAAGGTGTATTTTATTTTCGGGACTCTGTCAGAATAGGAGCCAATTCTCTTTTGGAAACTGAAACCATCCTTAACTGTTGAAAATGCGCCATCTTGGATATCCAATGATTTTAATACAGACGCTACGCCACCTAATAGTTTTCGTATTTTTCTTTAAAAGAAGAGAAATGAGCTCCAGAAGAGAGGAAATCAAAACTGGTAGGTAGGTAGGTAGGTAGGTACTTCAGAACCCTGTAGCTGTAAGTATATTGTTTATGAGTAGGTATATTTACGTAGATCAAGTTCCTTCCTGATTTCAAGATAGGTGAAAGATTAATCAAGGGCGACATTCAGAATGGAAATTTCACTCTGAATTTTTGTTGCAAAATTTCCTTGTATAGCAACCTAACTACCTATAAAGGTCCATCTCGAAACTGAAATTTTCTCTTTCAATCAGAGTTCTTGACAGAAATATAACATGAATAGTGTCATTTTGGATCAAGTGTCTATAAAATATGGCAAGAAGAAAAGTACGAGAACCCATTTGATTAAGTTATTTGAGTTCTTTTTCCGCGCAGTGATGAAATAAATACCAAAAATTCATCTCGAAACTGAAATTTTCTCTTTCAATCAGAGTTCTTGACAGAAATATAACATGAATAGTGTCATTTTGGATCAAGTGTCTATAAGAGTTGGGCAGATCCAACATCTTGCCCAGCCAATCCAGCATGACTACTTCCAACTCTGTGCAAGCAGGACTGGCAATCTGTGGAGAAACCAAAACGCATCTCTTATTTACAGATAGGGAGAGCTGAGGAATCTCTTGTCAGGCCTTGGTCCCCCTCTCTTTCTTCTTCTTTTTCTTCGCCTTTTCCCGTGTACAGACGGGGTTGGCGTTTTTCCTTTGTTCTCTTTCTCTTCTCACCTGAATAACGCCACCTCCCTTTCCTCCAGAGCAGGCTAAGAATTCCTTGGGCAGATCCAACATCTTGCCCAGCCAATCCAGCATGACTACTTCCAACTCTGTGCAAGCAGGACTGGCAATCTGTGGAGAAACCAGAACGTATCTCTTATTTACAGATAGGGAGAGCTGAGGAATCTCTTGTCAGGCCTTGGTCCCCCTCTCTTTCTACTTCTTTTTCTTCGCCCCGTGTACATTTGGGGTTGGCGTTTTTCGTCAGCCTCTGAATTAGCCCTAACTATGGTGATTGCTTTGGGCTGACATTTGGTTTTGGCTACAAATTTTACGAGTGGATGCCCTTCGCACTCAACCTTTGCTATTACTTTAGGAAGGGAAATTCAGTATGGTGTACTCCCTGTTTAAAGTCCCCCAGCCAGATTAAGCTGGTCTACGGTCAGAGATAGGTACCTACATATCACGCTTAAATGCAAATTTCGAGACGGGTTTGTCAGCCTCTGAATCAGCCCTAACTATGGTGATTGCTTTGGGCTGACATTTGGTTTTGGCTACAAATTTTACGAGTGGATGGTGGATGCCCTTCGCACTCAACCTTTGCTATTACTTTAGCAAGGGAAATTCAGGATGGTGTACTCCCTGTTTAAAGTCCCCCAGCCAGACTAAGCTGGTCTACGGTCAGAGATAGATAGGTACCTACATGCAAATTCATAATCCGGCCCGAAGGACCACTTAAACAAGTCCTATCTAAGCGATAAAGCCGTGAAGGCACTGGGACACCCTGTAGTTGAGTGCTTACCTGAGCAGTATCCGACCAGGTTGGCAATGATGTCGGAATCTTTCCAGTCTGGATGAGCCTCTTTGACTCTCTGCATGGTTTTGGCCTTAGCTCCGAGCAGAGCTACTAGCGTAGCTTCACTAGCTGTACCCTGGGATCAGAATAAGAGATTGAAGTATTATTTAACATGTTGATATTGGCTCAAAATCAACATGATATTTTCAATTAAATGTCCCGTGATTTTGTTGAAATGTACCGGGCCACCTTATGTACGGCCCTGCGTTTAAACTATACTTGAGTCTTTTGTTTATCTTTGTAATAAGTGAGACAAGTACGGCTGAGAAGGTCCCCTTGTCTGGTCTACCTGATGAGCACACACACTATCAAGTAGACCTGACAGGCGGACCTGATCAGGTGTACCTGATAGTTACATGATTTCATAACCAGTTCGAATCATCGGATCTCGTATTAGATTTTACTTTAATTTTATGAAGAAATTGTGATCCTTGGACTCTTTTTCCGTCAATAGTTCTTTCTCTTCCGGGGGATTGAGGCGAAAGCCGGCAGGCGCCCCCTTTCAATCGCCCACCAGGGGGGGATGGAGTTATATAAGAATGAGCAGTGCTTTGTTTAGAGGTTTAGACTGTTAGCTTGTACGGGGCCCTCTCGCCCCCTTAAATACGGCCCTGCGTTTAGGCTATTACTTGAGTCTTTTGTCTATCTTTGTGATAAGTCTAAAGTGTATGTAGCTTTTCATATCTATGTTTTATGGGAACAACCAAATTGGGAAAGTTTCAATCGGTTAATTATCAGATTCATCAGTTTTTGAAATCCACGCATTGATTTCGCAACGTTCGAAGCATCGCATCAGGTATCGTATTAGATTAATACTTACATTTTGTTGAGAAATTGTGATCCTTATGTTTCACCAATCTTCGTTTCAGCCCCTAACCACCTGTTAATTTAACAGGCCTTCTAAGAAGGAACAACCAAATTGGGAAAGTTTCAATCGGTTAATTATCAGATTCATCAGTTTTTGAAATCCACGCATTGATTTCGCAACGTTCGAATCATGGCATCAGGTATCGTATTAGATTAATACTTACATTTTGTTAAGAAATTGTGATCCTTATGTTTCACCAATCTTCGTTTTAGCCCCTAACCACCTGTTAATTTAACAGGCCTTCTAAGGTCTGATAAATTATTGGTGAAATCCACCATTAGACTCTTGCCTTTCTTCGTCAATTGTTCTTTGTTCTCTTTCTCTTCTCACCTGAATAACGCCACCTCCCTTTCCTCCAGAGCAGGCTAAGAATTCCTTGGGCAGATCCAACATCTTGCCCAGCCAATCCAGCATGACTACTTCCAACTCTGTGCAAGCAGGACTGGCAATCTGTGGAGAAACCAGAACGTATCTCTTATTTACAGATAGGGAGAGCTGAGGAATCTCTTGTCAGGCCTTGGTCCCCCTCTCTTTCTACTTCTTTTTCTTCGCCTTTTCCCGTGTACAGACGGGTTTGTCAGCCTCTGAATCAGCCCTAACTATGGTGATTGCTTTGGGCTGACATTTGGTTTTGGCTACAAATTTTACGAGTGGATGGTGGATGCCCTTCGCACTCAACCTTTGCTATTACTTTAGCAAGGGTAAACAAGTCCTATCTAAGCGATAAAGCAGTGAAGGCACCACTTTTACAAGTCGGCGTTGAAGGCACTTACCCATGTGAATCCTATGCAGGCGATAGAGTCACTCAGGATATCGGCTACGATGGCGGGATAGGAGTTGGCTGTGGGGAAGTAGGCATGGAATTTGGGTGAGTGCCAATGGGTGACTCCGGGCATGATGACCCGTTCAATGTCACTCATGACTTCTTGCCAGGTGTCCGGAGTGTCAGGGGCGGTCTCAGGGATGAGGGGTCGCAGATAGCCGGGCTCGACGGTTGGCAAAACGCGTCTAGGGGTAAAAGAAAAGGAATTACCTATTAATGTAGAATTTAGAATATTTAGACATGAATTGTTTCAGGTATGTCCACACAAAGTCTTCGACCATCGATCGACGCCGGCAAATGGACGTGACGTGGCAAATCGACCATCAAATCGACGGCAAATGGACCATCGATCGATGGCGACTGAAACCGTACACTGCTTCGACAACATAGATTCACCTCATCGATCGACGGCGTCGAGTAAGTGTGGACACAGCTTTAGAAATTATTCGTCAAAAACCTAACCATCTGAGAAAATCTTTGAAGTTGGACATACCTATCTCGAATATTTTCCAAGTAGTTTCCGACATAGTCCACCATGGCTTTGGCAAAGTCTTTGAATTCATTCACGTCTCCCATGATGATGGAGCCCTGGGAAAATAAGGAAAAATAGTATCAATATTATTAAAAGTCAATAACAATTATACGATACTTGTTTGTTTAAGGGTATTATCGCTGTTTCCTTATAATTTTCTTCGAAGATCTGATACCTATCTATTAGCTCATTCACCTACATGTGTACTACATACTCGTATAATACTTAATATCATTTTCATGATTTTCATTGTTTTCTTACTGACTCAAAGTTCTTTCAAGATTTTTTTTCTGCCTAGTTCTGTTGCAATCTGAGGAATCCAAGGTATTCTTAAGCTTGGGTAAACACGTACGCTCAGATGTGATGTTGTGTTCTTGAACCAAAGCTATTGGGTTTCCTAGGCTTCATACTCTTCATAAGTTTTTCGCAATAAACTTAAGGAACTTGAAGTTTACTACGGGACTGGAAGGGACCTTGGAAATGTCCTTGATGTACCTGGATACAGAGCATACGCACATAGCTTGACAAATCACATGAATTTATTATATTTATTTTTATAAAAATGTTTAATCCTACAATAATTATTATTTTAATTACGTATCACCCACATTCTTTATCTTCTTATGGATCTGATCTTGCATTTCTGCATTGACATTCCTGTGTCTTTCTCATGTATTAATACTGAGAGATAACTTAGTGGGCATATTGTAAAGCTCATTAGGTATACTTGTTTTTCATGTCAGTAATATCAGAAACAGCAGGAATTGTAAAAATTTGATTCCTTTCCATTTTTAGATGTTGCCAAACTGACCGTGAGCTCTTGACCATGTTTTGTGGACATGTATCTATGGGAACTTAAAGTGACCTTTGGCTAGAAGAAGAAAACTCTTGTAGTCAACTACCATCTAGACACCTATAGGTACCTACTCTTTAACTTAAACTAACCAAAGCTTGAAATCAGGCCTGGATTCGAAATCAAATTTAATTTGTTCAAGTCTCTAGAATCATTTTCTTACTTGTAGCTTAGAATTGTCAATTAATCTTTTCTTGACGTAAAAAATTGATTCCTTTCCATTTTTAGATGTTGCCAAACTGACCGTGAGCTCTTGACCATGTTTTGTGGACATGTAGGTATCTATGAGAACTTAAAGTGACTTTAACTTAAACCAACCAAAGCCTAGTAAAAAATTGATTCCTTTCCATTTTTAGATGTTGCCAAACTGACCGTGAGCTCTTGACCATGTTTTGTGGACATGTAGGTATCTATGGGAACTTAAAGTGACTTTAACTTAAACCAACCAAAGCCTGAAATCAGGCCCTGGATTCGAAATCAAATTCAATTTGTTCAAGTCTCTAGAATCATTTTCTTACTTGTAGCTTGTACAGATAAACAATCTTTTCTTGATATGTCACTGACAGTTTTCCTGATTGTTATAGTAATTAAAAGCTCATTTGTACCGGATATCAGTTGACATTCGACCTCAACGGTTGACATTTGTGTCAAAAGCTGATTCATGTCCAATATTTTAGCTTATTCCTGAGATACAGTCTGACATGAGCTCTCGTGTACATTAGTTCTGTATTTCATTGGAGCAAGGTTAATGGTGTTGTCTATAAGAAAGTAAATAACCTTAGCTTGTGTTTATGTCGTGCTGTACCAAAGTTGTCCTATTTATTGGATCATTGCTACGTTGCTAGAGTACAGGATTAGACTCCACTTGTACGAGTATCTCTAAAACCAAAGTGTTTTTAGTGGTTAGCGTTACCACGGTGGAGTTCCGATCCGGAGGTTGCTGGTTCAAACTATGGTAAAAGTTAGGATAAAATAATACTCAAATAAGCATCATTCAATAGGATAAGGAAAGTCGTGTGATGTACACACCAGATTTTTTACTTAAAGCTAAATCAAAATTTTGAAGGTGTACCTTCAAAATCAAGCCCCCCCAAAAATTTAGGCAAGAACCGCCTATGGTGGTTCGAGTCCAAGTCAAGTCATAAAATTTAGCGTAGTGCATTAAGCAGGGAACGACATTTGTGACAAGCATTTATGCTTAACACAATTAAAATTCCTTTTCCTTTTCCATAGGAAATCCATCGGAATCGATTCCGTTTCCGAAAGGGAAATACAACCGCCCTACATACTTGGTGTTTCAAGATCACTTCCCTAATTTCCCTTGCGTGAGTCATATCGCCAAACAGCAGGTTATACTTGACCCAAACTACTGATATTAATACTCGTAGGTACCCAATACCCATACAACTTTCATGTATGTACTGCATACTTACTTCTTGTATCTACTCTGTAAGTCTGTATGAATATTCAGTAGATTTTGTATTTGGTGGGTGAAAAAACCACCATTGATTCATATTCTAAAATTGGCACCCATGAAAAAAACCTTCCATCTGATACTCTAGGTCTAGAATTTCCGTTCCTATATTTGTTTAGTTAATTCCTATAATCATTAATAATTCGTATAATTATAATGAGCTTAATGTTGTGTAAGTTTTTCTTTTAATATTTTAATACTTCATTAGAGTGCCTGCAGGCTATTTGGTCAACCAAAGACTCTCATTCTTAAGATAGGTTTTGTATAGCCTTGTACCTTGTATCTCGTGAGTTAGGATAAGGGTTACCCTCAGCCGAAGTCTGTTCACCCCTTAGTACCCTCTAGCTTGGCCTGGTCCGCCTATTGATACTTTTGCTAAAGTCTATGAATATAAGGTTTTCTATTAAATACACTAAATACAGATAAGGTGTATTTTATTTTCGGGACTCTGTCAGAATAGGAACCAATTCTCTTTTGGAAACTGAAACCATCCTTAACTGTTGAAAATGCGCCATCTTGGATATCCAATGATTTTAATACAGACGCTACGCCACCTAATAGTTTTCGTATTTTTCTTTAAAAGAAGAGAAATGAGCTCCAGAAGAGGAAATCAAAACTGGTAGGTAGGTACTTCAGAACCCTGTAGCTGTAAGTATATTGTTTAAGAGTATATTTGCGTAGATCGAGTTCCTTCCTGATTTCAAGATAGGTGAAAGATTAATCAAGGGCGACATTCAGAAGTCACCACTTGGCAATAGGTAGCTGGTAGCCAGTTTAATTCTCGTAATGACATAAGATACCTCATTCTTCAGGTGCTAAAAGTAGTTGTGATTTATTTATAGCATTAGATTGGATAGTTACGCCTACTCACTAATGATTCTAATGAAGTTCGCCAGGAAGGATTTTCTATTGCAAGTACTTTCGTAGGTACTTAGATTGAGGGCTGGTAAACAGAATCGTGATTTTATTAGATTGTATATCTGATTTTGTTCCTCGGTCTGATTATTTTTATTGGCAAAGATGCCAAAGACGTGGTCAAGTTTATCAAATCAAAACTGGTCATAAGGTAGACGTTGGAATTTTCATCGATTGTGAACTAGATTCTTGGAGTTATTTTTATTTATAGGTATATACATCCAATTCTATTTTCTCACTTTGACAGTAAACTTTTTCTAATTAAAGCAATCAGTCTGATCTGATTGATGTCTTCTTCCTCGCCTTTTCCCGCGTTCAGACGGGGTGTGCGTTTTTTCGTCAGCCTATCAATCAGCCCTAGCTTAGGGTGATTACTTTGGGCTGACATTTGGTTTTGGCTTCAATTTTTTTCCGAGTGGATGCCCTTAGCACTCAATCTTTGCCATTTCTTTAGCAAGGGAAATTTCAGGCTGGATCCTCCCTGTTTAAATTCTCCCAGCCAGACCATGAACCTTAACTCATAATTTGTCAAAAAATGTGACTCCAGGGTGTCCTTTTTTGCCTCGTGTCAGTTTATTAAAGCTCACCTAGAGCGCTACTCAGTTTTGCTCCTCACCGGGAATGTCTATTGTTCTATTGTATTAATTCATTGTGGTGTAATATATCTAAAGTGTTGAGACTCTGAGGTTATTAGGTCGTTAAATACAACTATCCGCTAATTCTATGTTACACATCCATACAGGGTGTAATCAACCTCAGTGGTGTGGTTATTGGATATTTGACCTGTTTGTCAAAACTTTCTAGAACACCCTGTAAACGACCATTATGGAATGTGAAAAAATTCGGCCTCTATAGTACCTACCCTTAACCTCAAGGGCGCCATGTGATAAGGAAGCAAATTAAGGAGGTGTGAAGTGATAAGAAGAGACCCAATTACGGGAAACAATGAAGCAATAATAGTTAATGTTATTATGTATTAAAATGTATATAAATTGTTTTTACCCGTCACATCAGTTTTAATCGCCTGATTAATCATTAAAATCGAATTAAAATCAAGGTCAATTTATGATGCTTTACCTGATTATTTATGTACCTAAATTGGACAGTAGTTATCACAGGACGCATGGACACCAAAAGTTTCAAAATGCCTTCTTGAGCTATACATGTATAATATTAATCAATGAAAGTTTACATAACAAGACGAAGAATAGGTAAAAGTAGTTCGGGTGCTCTTCTTCTTACTTGTGAGAATTCACCGAATTAATAGAATTTAAGAATTATCTAACTTCTCAAGCGTTGGGGCTTGGGGCCCAGAAGTATTATACGAGTAGCACTGAAATTATTAAAACAAGAGACAAGAACGCTATTATCCCACTATACTAATCACCTTGTTTAATTCCTGGACTACAGGGTGAGCGGGAACTTGATCTGTGTAGAGTTTATCAATAGCATTGTCCCAGAATGTCAGCCTTGCTTGACCAGTGGTGACATCACTGACATTGTCTTGAACCTTGGCTACTTCTATGTTAAATGCTCTGATCACAAAAGAAGCATTCTGTAAGGCTTTTGGCAGCAAGAGAGTGCAGAGGAAATTTTCATAGTCAAATTTTCTGAAAATGAGAAAATAGATGGTTATTATTATGAGGAAATAAGTAAAATTAATATCTATGTAAATCTAAAATGATGAGAAAAAAATGCTTGGGGTTCTGTGATTCTTGATACCCCATAAAATACCCGAAACCTTGTTTAGACTTCTGGGGTAAAGGCACTTTTCAGTGCTATTCGGGTACGATAAACAAGGTAGGTATATTCTACAGATAATTACTTATAAGTAGGTATATTTTGTACACAATTACTTTAAGTGACGATAGTGATCCTAAAATTATTGTTTATTTAGAAACCCACCTACCACGATGAAATATTGACCAAATTACCAAAACCAAACCTCAGTCATACCTTCAAATTACCAAAACCAAACCTCAGTCATACCTTCAAATTACCAAAACCAAACCTCAGTCATACCTTGGCAGTCTAAATAAAGTATGTACTATGTTACTATGTATTTGTAAAGAAAGTACCTACACCTATTTGTAAAGAAAGAACCTTAATAATAAGTTCTTATCTTAATTTTATATTTGTATCTCTTAGAAAGAGTTTTAAAGGGGTAACTTCTGGGGTAAAGGCACTTTTCAGTGCTATTCGGGTACGATAAACAAGGTATATTCTACAGATAATTACTTATAGGTATATTTTGTACACGATTACTTTAAGTGACGATAGTGATCCTAAAATTATCGTTTATTTCGAAACCCACCTACCACGATGAAATATTGACCAAATTACCAAAACCAAACCTCAGTCCTACCTTGGCAGTCTAAATGAAGTATGTACTATGTATTTGTAAAGAAAAAAACCTTAATAATAGTTTCTATTTTATATTTGTATCTCTTCTTAGAAAGAGTTTATGGACCTATGTAATTTATTGTAATTGTAATATTAAGTCTAAAAAAAATCATCTAAGTCTATATCTGTCTAAGATCTTACCTTGAGTCGGAAACACACCAGTCCCATGAGCACCTCATAGATGACCTCAAACCTGTCATCCGATCTGACCAGCTGTTCAAATTCCTTAGCCAGGCTGATCTGTTTCCGGATGTACTCCTGAAGATATTTCACTCCCAGGAGACGAAGTACGAACCACAGCTTGAGGGATCTGAACCTACGGCCTAGTGGTATTTGCCAATGCTAGACAGAGCAGGGACAATGAAGGACTTAGTATACTATCTCTTGATAGTGTTTGTTAACCTTGGAGCATGCTCGAAAACTACGCCCTAACAGGAGATTAAAATTGAGGATTCATCCGTCGAACAGTCAGAGTTTAACACCGTTTTGTTTTTTATGTTTTCAGCCATCTCTACGTCAAGTTACTGGCACAACCTCTTCAAAAGAGAATAGGTCTAAGGTTTGAAGACGACACTTCACAAGAGAAGAGGCATAAGGTTTTAAGACGCGAATTCACAAGAGATCTTACATAAGTATATAAATCTTTAATAAGCCCGGCTTCGCTTCGATCTTTTGACGTTCGCGCACCTCCCGGCACACTAGATTCTACTATTGAAGTAAGTATGTCGTTCAGTGTTTCTTATCGTCCAAACTTAGAGAGGTAAAAGACACTATTTTTCCTTGGCCTTCATCCAACCTCAAAACTCATAGAGAAGAAATAGTCATCACTAGGCTTCGCATAGGACACTCTCGCTTAACTCACGGTTACCTTATGTCCAAAGATGATCCCCCTTCCTGTCCTTTCTGCCTATCTGAATTACTTACCATAAAACATTTACTGATTACTTGTACCTCAAACCGTTTACACTCTATTAGATCAAAACATAATTTTGGCAGCTCACTTTCTATAGCCTTAGGTGATAACACCAACAACCTGACCAATGTTATTTCGTTCCTCAAAGACATAGACCTTTACAAACATATCTAATTTTTTTTTTTTCATTTTTTTTTTATTATTATTATTATTTATTTTATTTTTTTTTTATTTTTATTTATTTTTTTTTTCTTTGATTTATTACCTTTTTTTTTTTCTTTTTTTTTCTTCTCCTACCACTCCCTTTCCTTGTCTTTAATCCACTCCTTTATTGACATTATTTCATCGCCACTTTACTACCTGGCTGCCTGATCAACTATTAATCGTACTCACAATGACCTGCTTCTGAATTCAACACACCCCCGCCGTCTACAATCAGCGATCATCAAGACTCTATGTTCATCAAGCCCCAGCTGAAGTGGATATTGTGCAGTTACATGTGACCGCTATACAAAAACCTGTTCATCATCATCAATGCTGAAGTGAGTAAAATTTTGGGTTTGTGACATTTTAATCAAAAGAGGAAGGAAACTCAAATTAACATCCCCAGAGGAAGTTGGATAATAGGGAAATTCAAGACATTTCTTTGGTGTTCATTCTACGATTCTACTTCAAGTGAGTTAGGTAGTTTATTTTAGGTAGATGGCTTCTCAAAGGATTGTTTTAGAAGGGATTCAACCATATCCCTCCAACCTAATGGGAGAAGCTTACTTAGCCATGTAGCAATCAGCACTAACATAAACCCCTTAAGTTTGATCAACAGAGACATAGGTAGGCCCCTTGAGCTGATATAATTAGGTATTAAGTGACATTAATAAACCCCTATTAAATAAACACAATACTTGTGTCCAATTTCACATCACTGCTTACTCATTGTTAAGGGTATACTTTGACATCAACCATTCGATTTACACAGGCCAGTATTTCTTTATGCTCCTTACTTAATGTTCTTAATTCATTCATAGGTACCTACTTACTTTTGTTACAGAATGTTGGGAAGTCTGAGTATGATTGAAAGTAAGAATGAGCTCCTTCAAACTATGAGTGAAGCTGATCAAGTAAAATACTTCAAACTTATGCAGCTCTGGTTTCAACAGAAAATCAACAAAACAACTTATGATAAAGAAATTACCAAGCTTCTGAACAAAACTCAGAATGAATTGCATTAGAAGTTTTCCAGTTTTCCCTGGAAAATAAAGTGCAGCAAGCCGCTTTTCCTGTAAATTGAAGATCACAGCAGTCCAAATAACTCTACAATCTCTACTGAATTGCATAAGAGATTCATTCTCATTTTTCTACACAAGCATGTGACTTATAGTAAACACAAGTACATGAACTTTCATTATGATTAGAAGTTTTCCAGTTTTCCCTGGAAAATAAAGTGCAGCAAGCCGCTTTTCCTGTAAATTGAAGATCACAGCAGTCCAAATAACTCTAAATCAATACCTGTTTCTGAGAAATCATTTGCTGGTAAGTAGGTTGTCATTCATTCATCTCTGCTCTAACGGGAAGTGCCCACAGGGCATTTCACTGATTCCCACAGAAGTTTTAAAATTGATAGGATTATGATGAGGAGAATAATAAGCAAGAATTTGAAAGCAAACCTAATGTAAATGTGAATGGTGCTAGTGAACAGTTTGCCCATGTTGATAAGAAAATGAAAGTCTCCCATGAGACAGAATATTACTTTGAACCTGCTGATATTTTCCCTTTTGTTCCACCTGTCAATGTGGATTATGATCAAAATTCTTTACTGATGTTGATAAGAAAATGAAAGTCTCCCATGAGACAGAATATTACTTTGAACCTGCTGATATTTTCCCTTTTGTTCCACCTGTCAATGTAGATTATGATCAAAATTCTTTACTAACAACAAATAAAGACAGCTACCTCATGGGATTGTTACAAGTCATCGCCTGGCAGCAAGGAATACAAGATGGAGCCCCCAATAAAGAAATAGGAGCTCTTGTCCAGTATGCTGTGAATACTTTCATTAAAAATCTTCTTACAACTATTGTGACCCAGAAGAAAACTTTCAAAGTAAAAGGAAGCAACTTCATCTGTGATATTGGAAAACATATGCCTAATCCTTGGTTGAAATCTTCACACATCTATAGAACTCAGCAGAGTTCAAGGTATCCTCTTGTCAAGATCAAAAGCTATTTGAGTGAAAAAAGATCACTCCTGAAGAATGAGAACTTTCATACTGCTATGGACATTGCAAATTCTGTGCAGTTCAATTTATTGAATAAGAAACCAAACCATAGGGTTAGCTTGGAAGATGTACTCTATGTTGTAATGAACAATGTGAATAATGTAATTCCGTTGCAAGATCTTCAGTATACTCTGTATGAAAATATTTTACCCACCAGGACACCAACCTAATAGACTAGTCAATTTCTTACCACTGTCTTCATTAGAAAGAAAGTAAGTAGGTACCGTATTTTATTTTCGGGACTCTGTCAGAATAGGAGCCAATTCTCTTTTGGAAACTGAAACCATCCTTAACTGTTGAAAATGCGCCATCTTGGATATCCAATGATTTTAATACAGACGCTACGCCACCTAATAGTTTTCGTATTTTTCTTTAAAAGAAGAGAAATGAGCTCCAGAAGAGAGGAAATCAAAACTGGTAGGTAGGTAGGTAGGTAGGTACTTCAGAACCCTGTAGCTGTAAGTATATTGTTTATGAGTAGGTATATTTACGTAGATCAAGTTCCTTCCTGATTTCAAGATAGGTGAAAGATTAATCAAGGGCGACATTCAGAAGTCACCACTTGGCATTAGGTAGCTGGTAGCCAGTTTAATTCTCGTAATGACATAAGATACTAGTTATAACAAAATAATGACCCTTTCAAATCTTGCGTTCTTATTGGGACACCCTGTAGTTGAGTGCTTACCTGAGCAGTATCCGACCAAGTTGGCAATAATGTCTGAGTTAGACAAGTAGGTACCTTTTGTTGAAATTCATTTAAGTTTTGGTATGTGTATGTGACCACTCGTACCAGTCGTACCTATAAGTACTCGACCATAATAGTAGGTATACTTATTGAAGTCAAAATAAAACTTTAATCGATAACAAACACCAAGACAATCGATAGTAAAGGTCGCGCCAGAACCAACATTCCCGCCTAATTGTTCATCAAGCTTATGACCAAATGACCAACCTAGAGTCACTATCACCCGAGATAAATGCAGTTCCAAGGCCAAGACCTCTCTACTTGAGCTGGACACAACTTTCATACCTAATCTTGTCAGATTTACGGACTCGGGACACGCCCCCTTGTGAACTAGATTCTTGGAGTTATTTTTATTTATAGGTATATACATCCAATTCTATTTTCTCACTTTGACAGTAAACTTTTTCTAATTGGAGCAATCAGTCTGATCTGATTGATGTCTTCTTCCTCTCCTTTTCCCGTGTTCAGACGGGGTGTGCGTTTTTTCGTCAGCCTATCAATCAGCCCTAGCTAGGGTGATTACTTTGGGCTGACATTTGGTTTTGGCCTCGAATTTTTTCCGAGTGGATGCCCTTAGCACTCAATCTTTGCCATTTCTTTAGCAAGGGAAATTTCAGGCTGGATCCTCCCTGTTTAGGTAAATTCTCCCAGCCAGACCATGAACCTTAACTCATAATTTACGAGTATCAAAAAATGTGACTCCAGGGTGTCATTTTTTTGCCTCGTGTCAGTTTATTAAAGCTCACCTAGAGCGCTACTCAGTTTTGCTCCTCACCGGGAATGTCTATTGTTCTATTGTATTCATTCATTGTGGTGTAATATATCTAAAGTGTTGAGACTCTGAGGTTATTAGGTCGTTAAATACAATTATCCGCTGATTCTATGTTACACATCCATACAGTGTGTAATCAACCTCAGTGGTGTGGTTATTGGATATTTGACCTGTTTGTCAAAACTTTCTAAAACACCCTGTAAACGACCATTATGGAATGTGAAAAAATTCGGCCTCTATAGTACCTACCCTTAACCTCAAGGGTAGAACCAGGTAGAACGACACAATTAAAGTGGTTAAATTAGCAAGATATGGGCAGGAATTCTGCAACAATAGGTACAATTAAACAATCTTATCTACAAAAGTAGGTATTATCAACTTTATATTCACAATATCTGATTCATGATTTTACACCTCAAATCGGAAATAACTTTCTGCGAAGCCTTGGTTCTGGTGATCAATTGACTATAGTATGTCGTAAGATATGTCACAATATCTGATTCATGATTTTACACCTCAAATCGGAAATAACTTTCTGCGAAGCCTTGGTTCTGGTGATCAATTGACTATAGTATTAGGTTCGTAAGATATGTACTTATTGGTTATTTGGTTCCACCTGTTTGCCTTGAATTTGTGGGAAGTTAGCTATCAAGGGTAGGTGATAATTTGAGTGAAAGAAAATCCGTAATCCGGTGCCTGATATTCAATTTTTTAATTATCCATTGTTACATTTTAAATTGAAACTTTTAACAATTATTATAATTATCCATTGTAATGTATTAAATTAACGACTTCTAATTTTAATTTCTATAAAATTGAGAGCAAGAATTTGAAATTTTTATAGATTTATAGTGATGTTGGTACATAATTTGTAAGCAATTTCGTATGCCAATTCTATACCAATGTGACTAGTTCAAAGAACTTGGTGAATCAAATCACGAATGGGAGACCCCAGATGAAAGAACCTACCTAGGAAAACCCAGAAAGAAATGGCTAAACTTCATCAAAGATGACTGTCTCGTAAAAACAAAACAGCACAGGTTTCACAAAAGAGAAAGATGTGAAAATACCCAGAACTCTCAGAAGTAAAAAAGTAGTTCGGGTCAAGAATCCAAGTGGGAATCCCGACACATTCACATTTGAAGACATGGAAGCAAACGAACCTGCTATAGTTACGTATGCCAAGACTCAAACGATTTCCTTGGCAAATGGTCCAACCAAATTTTCTAGTCAACACTCCATATCAACACTCCATATTCCCATGGTCTTCAGAGCGAAGATTTCCCACTGATTTTTGGATGCCCAGTGTGACTGCTTTTCTGCAACTCTGCCAATGCAACACAGGGCAACACTGTATATTCTGCTAAAAATGACTCGATAAACTTTGCCAATTAAAATACTATGAATGAGAAGATTATGTTCAATACCTACATTGGTAATAGGTAGCTATATTATGTAGGTAAATAGGTATAGCTAATATCTATATTTCTGGATGTAACTTTTACTTTGAGACCTTGCCAGTTTTACATCACAAAGATTACAAGACTTATTGGTCAATGCCTACAAATATTACCTTCCTACCTTCGTCTATGTCATACTTCTGTAGGTATCTAACAACATAATCCAATTATGTTCTATTTACATCATAAAAATAAATCTATTAATAGATTAGCGTCTATGTCATACTTCTGTAGGTATCTAACAACATAATCCAATTATGTTCTATTTACATCATAAAAATAAATCTATTAATAGATTAGTGCGACTCCTATCCTCATTGAAGTAGGAATATCCTGTTCTCGGTACTGGAAAAGTTACACTCTAATCATTAGAGTGTAACTTTTCCAGTACCGAGAACAGGATATTCCTACTTCAATGAGGATAGGAGTCGCATGAGAGTCGGTCTTTACGTCGAGGTCCTCCGGGGGGGGGCTGATTTGTGGCGAAAAAAGTTGCACATTATTGTATTGAAAAGGGAAATCTTGGGAATCTCTAGGGCCGGGCAGCCCGGCCAGAGATTCCCAAGATTAGAAGATTCGATTGGACCATTTGGGTAGCCACGGTCCCAGAGATAAAAGTCCTTGCGGATCGCGGCCACCACGCCATCGCAAGTTGGAAATCCGTGAGGACCTATGAGTTACGAAATCTTTAATCTTGGTTTCTCGGGCCGGACGAATTTTTGGGGGGAGATATTCTAGAATTTAAAATATTAAAACATACTCGAAGATAAATTGACTTCATAATACTCGTATGTACTTTTTAAGGTAATTAGGATCGCGGCCACCACGCCATCGCAAGTTGGAAATCCGTGAGGACCTATGAGTTACGAAATCTTTAATCTTGGTTTCTCGGGCCGGACGTATTTTTGGGGGGAGATATTCTAGAATTTAAAATATTAAAATCTACTCGAAGATAAATTGACTTCATAATATGTACTTTTTAAGGTAATTAGGTACCTACATCTGGATTAATAAAATTAAATAATAAATAAATTATAGATAGGTCCTTGTTCTCACGCTCAAAAAAAAAAAATCTAAAGTTTAATCTTACCTGATTAAGTAATATCCAAATTAATTAACAACAAACAAAACGAGTTCGTGAATAAATTAAGTAAACACGAAAAAAAAAATCGGCAATGTCAATTAATAAAAAATAAATAAATGATTTAAATAAATAAATACGGTGTTTTTGTTCCTTCCCCGAAATGACTCAAACTAAAATGCGGGTGACTCGAACAAAAATTCCTCAAGAGTTGACTTCTTGAAGAGTTAACTGGTAGTAATTTGAAATTTTGAATTTGAACTGATAGTCTGGTAAAGTTGAGCTTACTCTGAACAACCCTCCCGCTAGAAAGGAAAGAATATCCTTGTGGTCACGCATGCGTAGTGAGAACTAAAATTACCACTCTACAAATTTACCACTCTTTCCAAAGTTGAGTCAAGACTCATTGATGATGGGACTCGTGACGGGCAGAATCTGGGTGATAAGAGGTGCCATGTGATAAGGAAGCAAATTAAGGAGGTGTGAAGTGATAAGAAGAGACCCAATTACGGGAAACAATGAAGCAATAATAGTTAATGGTATTATGTATTAAAATGTATATAAATTTTTTTTTACCCGTCACATCAGTCTTAATCGCCTGATTAATCATTAAAATCGAATTAAAATCAAGGTCAATTTATGATGCTTTACCTGATTATTTATCTAACTAAATTTATCACAGGACGCAACTAAGTTATCACAGGACGCATGGACACCAAAAGTTTCAAAATGCCTTCTTGAGCTATATAATATTAATCAATGAAAGTTTACATAACAAGACGAAGAATAGGTAAAAGTAGTTTGGGTGCTCTTCTTCTTATAAAACTTATGACTTATGAGAATTCACCGAATTCATAGAATTATTTAACTTCTCAAGTGTTGGGGCTTGGGGCCCAGAAGTATTATACGAGTAGCACTGAAATTATTAAAACAAGAGACAAGAACGCCTCACTATACAACGGAGTAGGTCACAATGAACTCTAAATAAATCCAATTACCCTCGTCACGTCAGTTCAAAAGACGTTTCAAAAGAGCACTGATAGCTGATAGGTAATTGAATTAAAAAGTGACGGAAATCAGTGCTGGAGATTTTATGAGGGGATCAATGTTTGAACCCTTTAAATCCCTCTGAAGTATGGAGCGAACGTTGGATTAAAAGAAAAACGACGTGTTTTGGCACTAAAAAGAGGCTCATCCAGACTGGAAAGATTCCGACATCATTGCCAACCTGGTCGGATACTGCTCAGGTAAGCACTCAACTACAGGGTGTCCCAGTAAGAACGCAAAATTTGAAAGGGTCATTATTTTGTTATAACTTGTTTTATCTAGCGTAATCTTTGACATATTGATTGTAAACAAATTAAATTTAGTAATCATGGAGCACTAAACTATTTAACGCGTTTACATAATAAAATCGACACATTGTCACTTTTGTGAGAACATTTTCCTTGCCGTGATAGTGTGGCCGTTTATCACGTGATTTCACATTGACAGGGCCAGATAGAAACAATCAATAACAATTTATTGATGAGCTGCCCAAAATTTGGGTTGCCAGATGACACAGCATACTACTCAAACAGAATGGTTACATTAAAACCAGATTGAAATTATTAGTCCCAATAAGAACGCAAGATTTGAAAGGGTCATTATTTTGTTATAACTTGTTTTATCTAGCGTAATCTTTGACATATTGATTGTAAATGTAAACAAATTAAATTTAGTAATCATGGAGCACTAAACTGTTTAACGCGTTCACATAATAAAATCGACACATTGTCACTTTTGCAAGAACATTTTCCTTGCCGTGATGGTGTGGCCCTTTATCACGTGATTTCACATTAACAGGGCCAGAGAGAAACAATCAACAATTTATTGATGAGCTGCCCAAAGTTTGGGTTGCCAGATGACACAGAATACTACTCAAACAGAATGGTTACATACTTACTTACTTTCCGTGTCCTCTTCTCTCTCAAACCTTGAATTTCCAGTACTCAAGCCAATGGTTACATTAAAATCAGATTGAAATTATTAAAAAAATTAACCAAGGTTCACCAAGTTTCCTGCTATTCCATTTCATTTTCCAGATCAAGCTCATTCGTCCGTAGAGCGTGCTGGTCTCCTAGGAGGAGTTACTATTAGGGGACTCCCAGCTGACGACAGCTACAAACTGAGAGGTGACGCTTTGGAAGCGGCTATCGAGGAAGACCTGAAGAAGGGAAAGATCCCATTTTACGTAAGTTTCTGGATGGAAATAAATCCATTCAATGAAGAAACATTCATAGGCTAAAAAAAGAGGAGAGAGGAGAGCATAGCGCATAGAACTCAAAATTTCACATTAACAGGGCCAGAGAGAAACAATCAACAATTTATTGATGAGCTGCCCAAAGTTTGGGTTGCCAGATGACACAGCTGACAGCATACTACTCAAACAGAATGGTTACATTAAAATCAGATTGAAATTATTAAGAAATTTAACCAAGGTTCACCAAGTTTCCTGTTATTCCATTTCATTTTCCAGATCAAGCTCATTCGTCCGTGGAGCGTGCTGGCCTCCTAGGAGGAGTTACTATTAGGGGACTCCCAGCTGACGACAGCTACAAACTGAGAGGTGATGCTTTGGAAGCGGCTATCGAGGAAGACCTGAAGAAGGGAAAGATCCCATTTTACGTAAGTTTCTGGATGGAAATAAAATCCATTCAATGAAGAAACATTCATAGGCTAAAAAAAGAGGAGAGAGGAGAGCATAGCGCATAGAGGACTATAAATGAAAGTGTAAATCAATTAGGACCCACATTTCAATGTAAGGAACCGTGTGATTTCAATAAAATCCATGCATAAGTATGTGTGTACTTGTACCTTTTATGACTTTAGATTGAGAACAAAAAAAAAAGAGGTTTGACAGAGGGAACTGTAACTAATTAACTATCGTCCCGAACGCGATGAAAGAAGGAAGACAGGATCGGAGGAATTAAGCTAGCCGTTCCGAGAACGAATCTTATCCCTTCAGGATAAAATATGGCCCGGGTGGAAATCGAACCCGCGACCTAGCTCTTACAACGCAGATGCTCTACCATGCAACCAAGCTAACTAGGCTGGTCACTCAAAAGTAAAAAAAATCCACTCCGTAAACTGAACGTCACACTAAACTCACTAAAGGTTAGGGGTATCATTATTCATACGTCAGAAAGTTTTAAAAGCTCAATCTCCGTTTTCAATCAAAGCTGTCTGAAACAATAAAGAGAACTTTCAGGGAGGTAAATACGAGGGGGGGGATTATGAAGGGACCTCGGGGGGTAAATAATAGGATAGTTTCAACGAGATATTCTATCATAACTCCCGTGTGCCGTTGCCTAGCAACCGATTCTTGCATCCGCTTTTTGGCGGCTGACAAAAAAGTTTTTTTTAGGTGTTTTTTTTTAAAGAGGTTTGACAGAGGGAACTGTAACTGCTATGGTCTTATCGTCCCGAAAGCGAGGAGAGAAGGAAGACAGGATAGAAGAAAGCCAGCTGCTCCGAGAACGAACCTTATCACTCTGAGAACAAACCTTATCTGTGTAGGATGAAATCCGCCCCGGGCGGGAATCGAACCCGCGACCTAGCACTTACAAGGCAGACGCGCTATTCTCCAAAAGCTAACCAGGGCTGGAATCAACTGGAATGTTCTTCCTGTTCCAGTTGTCGAACAAGTCATCCTCGACATCTAAATACATACCTGAAAATAACTCTCACAATGTTTCGTGTTCGTACTGTATGTAAAACTTTCATCTCGTCATCGTTTTTCGTAGCAATTACTTAGCAGAATATTGAGAGAGAGAGAGAGAGAGAGAGAGAGAGAGAGAGAGCAATAAATCCAATTACCCTCGTCACGTCAGTTCAAAAGACGTTTCAAAAGAGCACTGATAGCTGATAGGTAATTGAATTAAAAAGTGACAGAAATCAGTGCTGGAGATTTTATGAGGGGATCAATGTTTGAACCCTTTAAGTAAATCCCTCTGAAGTATGGAGCGAACGTTGGATTAAAAGAAAAACGACGTGTTTTGGCACTAAAATCTGACCACCAAAAAGCTTCAAACAAACCTGATGCCTCCTTGGCCAGATGGTCAAACTCGCCTGGTAAACAGGAGGGCGCAGGATCAATCCCAATCGAGGGATACTGATGGAGAATATGGTCACATAATAATGGAGCTCTAAAGGTGTGTCGAAACATAGTCGACGCCGTCGATCAATCTATGTCGATTGAACCGTCCACACTGCCTCGATAACATAGATTCACCTCGTCGATCGACGGCCGGTAAACTATGTTTTTATACACTTTAAGAGTTAGGTGGTAGAGAACGCCTCCCGCACGGCTCTCGGCATTAACCTCAAAGTTACACAGGTATGAAGTTTTGGATGCATTGACGGCGTACTATTCTCAGAATACCGAATGGAAAAACGATCAATCTATGTCGATTGAACCGTCCACACTGCCTCGATAACATAGATTCACCTCGTCGATCGACGGCCGGTAAACTATGTTTTTACATACTTTAAGAGTTAGGTGGTAGAGAACCTCAAAGTTACACAGGTATGAAGTTTTGGATGCATTGACGGCGTACTAGTTGCTTTTTCCATTTGGTGTTCTGAGAATAGCTACCTATTTTCATAATAACCATAACCAATCTCAGCACTCACATGCTGTCGAAACCTACTGAACGAACAATATGTTACAAACAAACCTCACGTGATAAATGAGGTCCAGATTATTTAATACCATCACTCACTCTCAGGAATAATTTGGGGCGCCCTCAAGACGAAAGCTACAGACGTAAGAAGAGAGCAGGGATTTCCAACTAGCGGCCCCCGGGCTACATGTGGCCGCCAGACCATTTTTGTGGTCCGCGAAGTCTCCTTTGTGGGCCCCATCGGGCTTCATTTCTGCTCTTTTACTATGGCGCTGACTCCGAAAATCCTGGATACGGGCCTCCTAACCTGCGTAATATGTGGCCCGCGAAGTACCTGCCAATGTTGCATGTGGCCCGCATACACATGAAAGTTGGAAATCCCTGGAATAGAGTGCGGAGTGGAGGTTCTGAATAAAACATGTTAAGCTCTCTTGTAATTTATTTAAGTCATCACTTTACTTTTTATCGTCAGAGTAGTGCAGCACTCGTGATCAGGAACGGGGGCCAGGCGATCCATTGTAGGGCTGAAGGTGAGCCTTTGTAGGGTTGAAGGCGAGCCTTTGTAGGGCTGAAGGCGAGCCTTTGTAGTGCTGAAGGCAGAGCTTTGTAGGGCTGAATGTGAGCCTTTGTAGGGCTGAAAACGAGTCATTGTAGGGCTGAAATGTTTTATCACAACTCCCATATCTCCTTGTTTTCGTCTCAATCCTCCTTTGTGAAGATGAAGACTATGAACTCTTGGTAATCCTCCACAGCCTTTTCAGTTTTCAGGTGGTACTGATGGGAAATGGTGCAATGCCAGGTAATGTTCTCCACCAAAATGTTATGCAATGGTTTTAACCACTACCACCATGAAGAAAATACGCGTATACTGTCTCTTGCCCTCTAATGCAAGATTTTCCGCTTAATCCAGCTACCCACCACCTAAAACTGCCCCTGGACCTCTAATGCAAGATACTTGTTGATACAGAAGTTACCATCCGGTTGCCATAGTAACAGCATAATGTGTACGGAGTAGAAAAGTACTTTCTCATTCACTCTGTTTGTCCAGTTGGAAAAAAGTGTTTTCCTTACTCTTTCGGGAAGAAATTTCCATTCTCTCAGGATTTCTTTTATTTAAAAAAAAAAAAATGTTTCCGAAGAAGTGAGGAAAGGCCAAGAAAAAGAAGAAAGAGGCGAAGAGAAGAAGGGAAGAAGAAGAGAAGCAGTGGAGAAAAAGAGAAACGCACCCATTTACCTTCAGACGCATGGCACCAAATGGAAACTTCCACAGGATTCGAATTTCGAATCCAGAACCTCTGGACCAAATGTCAACATTAGGGGAATTTTCCATCACTACCTATCTCTGAAACCCAGATTGTACGCGGTCTCGTCTACAACATATGACGGGAATTCCCACTGTAACAGGTGTAACATATTGTAACAAATTGTTACTTGATCATAATCTTGAACATGAGTTGAATCAACTCGGCGAGTCAACACTAGTCAACAGATTGTGGGTTTACCAGAGATCCATTTTTCCAAGTATGTGAATGTACTCAGAGAAATTCCCAAAATTTAGAAAAGTAAATGGAGTCAGAAGAATTTCAAATAGGTAGCTCATCAGTACTCATCAAACTACCCAACCTACCAGTCTCAGACAAAGCAATAATACCTATTATGTTATACCTAGGTACTCATTTAGGTAATGTAGTTAAGTTGATACCTACATTCCTGATCACTTTAACAATAATAAAAACATGCTGGGAATTACCAGAAGCTGTGATGGCTTTAATAGAATAAATTTATTGTCTTTTTGTCGCATATTATAGTTACCTATACCTACTATCAAAGCGTGTGCGTAATTAATTACTGATTACAAAAATCTTTTATTGAATTATTTTATAGCTGATGTCCACAAACAACATTCTCATTTCCATTTGATGTTGTAACAATAGGTCAAATGGGTTCGCTACTATTATACTATGAGCCTAATGATTTCGCACATTACCAATTCGTTTACTTCACACTCCCGTGTTCGCCCTCTGGACCAAATGTCAACATTAGGGGAATTTTCCATCACTACCTATCTCTGAAACCCAGATTGTACGCGGTCTCGTCTACAACATATATGACGGGAATTCCCATTGTAACAGGTGTAACATATTGTAACGAATTGTCGCTTGATCATATTCTTGAACATGAGTTGAATCAACTCAGCGAGTCAACAAATTGTGGGTTTACCAGAGATCCATTTTTCCAAGTATGTGAATGTACTCAGATAAATTCCCAAAATTTAAAAAAGTAAATGGATTCAGAAGAATTTCAAATAGGTAGCTCATCAGTACTCACTGTATGTTTTACCTAGGTACTCATTTAGGTAATGTAAGTAGATACCTACATTCCTGATCACTGGTCAGTTATCTAATCTGATGAGCACTTTAACAATAATAAAAACATGCTGGGAATTACCAGAAGCTGTGATGGCTTCCATAGAACTGTCTTTTGTCACATACTACTATCAAAGTGTGTGCACAATTAATTATTGATCACCAAAGATCTGATATTGAGTTATTTTATAGTTATGTCCACAAAGAACATTCGCTTTTCCATTTGATGTTGTAACAATAGGTCACATGGGTTAGCTACTATTATTAGATACTTAATACCTACCAAGGAATCCTAGGATTTGCAGGTACGTAGGTAACGTTCCTTCTTAGAGCGTAGTACCCACCGGCAACATTTCCATCAGAAACATTGTCTCTCAACAACCCGGAAATGTTTCTGCAACAATCCAGCAACTTCAGACTCTTTCTAAAACATGGGTTTTATCTTGAAAGTTGCTCAACATTTGAAACATTTGTTGTTGCGAAACAAATGTTCCCGGTCGTTACTCTTAATAAAGCTCGTAAATCTCAGATAATAATTCAACATTTATGTATAACCTACCAAAGTAGGTAGTCTTACTTGGTATGAACCTTAATGATTTCGCACATTATAACCTGCAATTCGTTTACTTCACACTCCCGTGTTCGCTGGACAATAACCAGTAACCAGAAAGATTCTGATCAAGGTAGAACCGGTACGGAGACCACAGAACTCTCCAACAAGGCTAAAAGTTGGAACTTTTTTGTTTGTTGTACCTACATCTCGTGAGCAGTGAGCCATTATCTTATCGTTCGTGATACCAACTTCTCATTAGAGGTTCTGTTATTAGAGATACACAACCCTGATGTTAGAGGTGCACTGATGAAGGCCTTGTTGGTTTATGTAGGTTCAACGATCAGCTGATGGTATACGCGTAAAATCTTTCACGATCTTCCGTTTAACCTTAAGTGATTCTTTGAGATAGGAGTAATCATTGTAATCATGCACTTATCATCCAGACATCCACGGAAAGCTTCAGTAATCACTTATCAACCGCGCCATCAGGACAGGACCCTTTAATGTCTGTGATGAATGCTTGGTAAGTAGGTGGCATAGCAGGTAGTTGATCTTTTCCGGATGAACGTGAGCGACCTGTTTTCGGAGACGACGGAGATCCCTCAATAGGTTTCCTCGCCGTATTTTTCACCAATATCACCTGAAAATTGCGAAAGGATAGTAATTAAAAAATTGACAAGTACCTACATAATATTGTATTTGGTAGTACAGAAACGGACTAAACTATTTGGTCATAGGGTAAGTGTACCATTTATTCGCCCACCTAAAAAACGTACCATTTATTGGCCCACCTGCCCACATTTATTTTTCTAATTTTTGTTTTTTTGACTACAATTTTTGAATAGTACTGGTTCGATAGCAGTCTTTAAGCCCTTTCTTTTGATGAAATTGGATCTTGAAAAAGTTCGTCCAGTTCAGACTTATATGGCGTATGGTACAGGTGGGCCAATAAATGGTACGTTTTTTAGGTGGGCGAATAAATGGTACACTTGCCCTATAACTCTACTTTTGTTGAAATTCATTAGACAAGTAGGTACCTTTTGTTGAAATTCATTTAAGTTGGTATGTGACCAGTCGTATTTTTTTTTTTTTTTTTTTAAGAGGTTTGACAGAGGGAACTGTAACTGCTATGGTCTTATCGTCCCGAAAGCGAGGAGAGAAGGAAGACAGGATAATAGAAAGCCAGCTGCTCCGAGAACGAACCTTATCACTCCGAGAACAAACCTTATCTGTGTAGGATGAAATCCGCCCCGGGCGGGAATCGAACCCGCGACCTAGCTCTTACAAGGCAGACGCGCTATCCTCCAAAAGTTAACCAGGGCTGGAATCAACTGGAATGTTCTTCCTGTTTCAGTTTTGGAACAAGTCATCCTCGACATCTAAATACATACCTGAAAATGATTGCTCACAATGGTTCGTGCTCGTACTGTACGTACCTAAAACTTTTATCTTTTTATCTCGTCATCGTTTTTCGTAGCAATTACTTAGCAGAATATTGAGAGAGAGAGAGAGCAAGAGAAACCAGTAACCAGAAAGATTCTGATCAAGGTAGAACCGGTACGGAGACCACAGAACTCTCCAACAAGGCTAAAAGTTGGAACTTTTTTTGTGTATACCCACATCTCGTGAGCAGTGAGCCATTATCTTATCGTTCGTGATACTAACATCCAACTTCTGTTATTAGAGAACTAGAGGTTCAATACACAACCCTGATGTTAGAGGTGCACTGATGAAGGCCTTGTTGGTTTGCGTGAAATCTTTCGTGATCTTCCGTTTAACCTTGATTCTTTGAGATAAGAGTAATCATGCACTTATCATCCACGGAAAGCTTCAGTAATCACTTATCAACCGCGCCATCAGGACAGGACCCTATAATGTCTGTGATGAAGGCTTGGTAAGTAGGTGGCATAGCAGGTAGTTAATCTTTTCCGGATGAACGTGAGCGACCTGTTTTCGGAGATGACGGAGATCCCTCAATAGGTTTCCTCGCCGTATTTTTCACCAATATCACCTGAAAATTGCGAAAGGAAAATATAACTCTGCTTTTGTTGAAATTCATTAGACAAGTAGGTACCTTTTGTTGAAATTCATTTAAGTTTTGGTATGTGTATGTGACCACTCGTCTGATAACGAAAATCATAATCGCTATCGTTTTATCAGTAATGAAAATCCTAACAGCCCGTTATTGTAACAGCAAAATGCCAAAAATCCTAAAAATTCGAGGAAAACAAAAAAAAATGAAATTTTCACTACGTGACTGGAGAAAATCCGACGGTCTTGTTAGAACATGCACCGCCACTGGTTTCCTCAGACTCGCAACTTGTCATCGTGTGAACGGATCCTATTTCAGCAACTTCTCTCTTCTCTCGTTGCGAAAAGTTGTTGAGCGCATCTGAAACTTTGCCCACTTCTCAGATGTAAAAAAAAAAAAAAAACAGATTTGAGATTTTGAGTTTTCTTATCAGTATCAGTGAAGTGTTCATATCAACTTATATTTAATATATTTCTTTTATTTCTTGTAATTAACCGTTACCGTTTTGTCAGTGATAAAACTGATTAAAAGCGTGTTCCATTATCTTTGTAGAGAATCCTGTCACCCCCATGCTTTCAGTTTCAAACACCACTTGTTTTTGAGAAATGAGGACAGCACCATCCTATGTGGTCCAAACAGGGTACTTTTCTGTCCCGAGAGTTTTGACAATGTTGTTTCATGATTCTTGAGCTTGCCTGGTGACTCGTTCAGTCAGCTATGGTATCTAGTCGTGCAGATCATGTGTGTTCAACATCGGTATCATCTTATCTGGGCACTGATCGTTATCTACTTTGCTCCGTCCACTATCACAAGTATAACCTCCTGTGATAAGTCCAGGAAGGTGCTGACAGATTCGTGGGGAATTATCAGCGATGGACCAATTGGAGAAAATTACACTCATGATACCCACTGTGAATGGCTTATCAAAGGTGAGAACTTTACTGCCATGGTAAACATTGATTATGTTTAGCATGTTGTATTTATAGGTTAGTTCTCCAATTTCATGTTGAAGTGTTTGTTAATCTCTCAGCCGCTCAAAGATAACTATACTGGCTATGCCCTAACATTTACAAGAATTCTCAAAATCCTTTGATCAGATATCAATAAACATTCCCATGGCAACAAGATACCTTATAAAAAAAACCTTTTCCTTTTTCAGCCAACTCAACTAATCAATTCATCACACTCAAGTTTGTACACATGAGCACTGAATGTTCATATGACTATGTTTTTGTGTATGATGGATTCTCATTTCAAGCACCTCTGCTCGGTACATTTAGTGGAAAAAATGAGCCACAGACCGTTGTTGCATCTTCAGGTTATGTAAGTGAAGAAAATTAGATACTTTATTGAATATTACACTATATAGCTATAATGCTATATACATACCTACTTAGTTGGATTAAGGAGCGTGGTAGCACTCCACCCCACAAAGTCAAGAAATTTTGACCGTGCTACTAGAGATATTATATGTTTAGGTATACTCTTCAATTCATTGCTCTAATGACCAAGGAAATATTTCCTTCTGTGTTACTATTTATAGCAGGTAAATGTTTGGACATCCAAGTCTCAAATTTGATAAGCACTTTCTATCCAGCTAAGTACCTACCTGAGAGTTAATTATTTACTTATTATTCTTGCCTATCACATCCTACTGCCTTGACAATCTTGACATCTGGCTTACCACTTCACCATGAATCCATAGACTCTCAATGTACCTACCTAACTTATTTTTACCATTTTCCAGATGCTTATTCTGCTATACAGTGATACCAACTACATGCTGGATGGATTTAGAGAAAGAGAGAAAAAGGAAAAAAGTATCTTTCTGCAGAGAAAAAGAGAAATTTCGAAGAAAAAAGGCAAAAAGAGAGAGAGAGAGAGATGAGGGGAGGCTAACAAGGAGGTGAATAGGTATTATGTTCATGACTGTGAGGGAGAAGAAGAAATAATAGGAAGAATTGACAGGAGGAAAAGGGGAAGAGAACGAAAAAAGAACAGGAGATGGGGAAGCGAAGGAAAGAATTGCTTGTTACTTGTACAGTTCAACAAGTGCCGAAGGGGCGGGGGAGGAAAAAATCTTCCTAATACCCTTTCTACTGATGGTCCCCTCTCTCTACTTCTCTACCCATAGATAGGTACCTCCTTCTCATCTTCAAGATTCTTTTACCAGAAAACTAGGCCCTTGTTTCGCAAGAAAAAATAAAAATGTACTTTTTTGTACAGTTAGAACACAAAAGAAGAACTTTTTGAAGTGGTTAATTGTCACTGTACATATATAACTACTGAGGTTTTTACGACTGGGAAGAGAAAGAGAGAAAAAGGAAAAAAGTATCTTTCTGCAGAGAAAAAGAGAAATTTCGAAGAAAAAAGGCAAAAAGAGAGAGAGAGAGATGAGGGGAGGCTAACAAGGAGGTGAATATAGGTATTATGTTCATGACTGTGAGGGAGAAGAAGAAATAATAGGAAGAATTGACAGGAGGAAAAGGGGAAGAGAACGAAAAAAGAACAGGAGATGGGGAAGCGAAGGAAAGAATTATTACTTGTTACTTGTACAGTTCAACAAGTGCCGAAGGGGCGGGGGAGGAAAAAATCTTCCTAATATCCTTTCTACTGATGGTCCCCTCTCTCTACTTCTCTACCCATAGATAGGTACCTCCTTCTCATCTTCAAGATTCTTTTACCAGAACTAGGCCCGTGTTTCGCAAGAAAAAATAAAAATGTACTTTTTTGTAAAGTGTGTTGTCACTGTACATATAACTACTGAGGTTTTTACGACTGGGATTTTACCCTCCATTCGGCGCCAAACTCACACCTCACCCAGCCTGAGTGGGGCCGGAAAAAGCCAGCAGGACGGGATTTCAAAGGTCACCCTCACCAATCCGGATACCAACCACACACAGCGTTGCTTAACTTCAATGATCCATTGGCTACTGAAATACTGATGCATGTACTATTGCCACTGGTTTTCGACTGTAGATGTTTGTACCTACGTTTGTGGAATGTTTCGATCTTTCGATAAAACCCCTTGAAATTACATTTGTGATGCTTGTTGCAAACGACTGGGATTTTACCCTCCATTCGGCGCCAAACTCACACCTCACCCAGCCTGAGTGGGGCCGGAAAAAGCCAGCAGGACGGGATTTCAAAGGTCACCCTCACCAATCCGGATACCAACCACACACAGCGTTGCTTAACTTCAATGATCCATTGGCTACTGAAATACTGATGCATGTACTATTGCCACTGGTTTTCGACTGTAGATGTAGGTACCTACGTTTGTGGAATGTTTCGATCAAACCCCTTGAAATTACATTTGTAATGCTTGTTGCATTATTTTAAACTGAAGGCGTATTTATCTCAAGTTTGTAAAAGTGTTTTCGCTCGAATGAAGAGAAAACGAGTTTTGTTGATAAAACACAATTTTTGCAGGATATTTCATCGTGGCTTGGTGGTCTAGGGGTATGATTCTCGCTTAGGGTGCGAGAGGTCCCGGGTTCAAATCCCGGCCAAGCCCTAATTTTTCTCGGAGTGCTAAATGTTTTACATGTCTTTATCCACGGATGGATTTCAAGCCGAGTATTCCATTACAAATTGCTCGGCTAACTGTACAAACCATGGCCAATGTGTAGAACATACTTGCATCTGTGATACGGACTGGGGTGGTCCCAACTGTAGACACCAGCTGTGTGCCAATCAGTGCAGTGGACATGGGGACTGTGTGGAAGGACAGTGTTTGTGTCAGAAGGGATTTGTCGGACAGTATTGCAGTCTGTTTGACCTTGACAAGGAAGGCAATAGGTACCTATTATTAATTTATATCTGTAGTTTTTTTTTATTATTATTATTATTTGTAACAATACATTGGTAATTTTTTGCCATTGGCAGAGGTAATTATTTGCCATTTATTTAGCCAGGGAATTTCAGGCTGGTCTCTTCACTGTTTAAGGTCCCCCAGCCAGACTAGACTGGTCTACTCCCTGTTTAAGGTCCCCCAGCCAGACCTGATTTGCAGAGGTGAAATAAAATAATAGATGATTTGTTCATTATACATTTGCAGATGTAAACATTGTTTTTCAGGTACAGATTGTAAAAGGTTTTCTGATTATAATAGAGTAGAATAAGACCTATTTAAGTTAAGTATAGCTTGTTTTATTTCATATATAATTAAAAGATTTTCCATGAAATAATCCAATTTTCTCTCCTACAGGTGGCATTTCCTATCTGAATTTGTGATAGAGGCTCGCACCTCGCACTCTGCAGTCTATGTGGACGACACAGACGCTTTGTATGTGTTTGGAGGATTCAGACGGCCGTCGACTAAGTGACACATAGTATGTGTGGACACACCTTAAGAGGTATGGGCATATGGGCAAATCCTTCAACTTGGTGATCGTGTGACTCTGAAGTGGGTATTTCTGTTATTTGTTTTTCAAGATAACTATTTCGCTTCTTATCTGTTTCTAGTCATCACTCCCTGCTGGAATGCACGGCTAATCCAGAGTGTGGTTGGTGCTCCTCCGATGATATCTGCTACGGTCGTATGCTAAGTGTTAACTGTACTACCAATCTACAAACCACGCGGTGTCCAGGTAATGGAGTCTTGAAAATTAATTTTAAGGAAAATAGGTAGTAGATACGTTCTATTAAAGAAAGAAAAAAAAAGAGAGAAAGTGGAAAAAGGAAATTGCTTTTTTATACCTATAACATTTTGTCTTAATTACATTTTTTCCCTCTCTCATTTCTTTCTTTGTGTTTGTCACTATCATTGTTTATGTTCTGTCTTATTGAAAAGTAAAGTAAATTATTATTTCGAAAAAAACTTGGACTGGAACCTCCATACCGCCAGATCCGAAGTCCAACGCGTTAACCACTAGTGAGGATTTTTGGTTAATTGTTTGGTTTTCTGTTTTGTTGCAGGTATTTGTCCAAGTTTGAGTTTTGGTTAATTGGTTGGTTTTCTATTTTGTTCCAGGTATTTGTCCAAGTCTGAGTAGCTGTCACTCCTGTTTGATCCACTCCCAGGATACGCGGCCTCTGTCTGTGGCACACAAGTTAAATCTAAATCAATGCACCTGGTGTGTACATAACGCCTTTGTCCAAGTCTGAGTAGCTGTCACTCCTGTTTGATCCACTCCCAGGATACGCGGCCTCTGTCTGTGGCACACAAGTTAAATCTAAACCAATGCACCTGGTGTGTACATAACGCTCGCTGTCACCATAAGGGAGGTAAGAATAATAGTGATTATTTATATTACTTGCATAGAACTCAAAAGTCCCTTTACTCCAGCAGTAGACTACCACTTTTACTGTGGTCAATTTCTCAAGTTATATTGAGGACGTGAGGTAAGAATAGTCTGAGACCTTATTCCCTCTTCTGAAGCTCATTTCCCCTCTTCTAAGTAGCGCTTTCCCTTGTAAGCGCTGGATTCGTATAAGCATAACACAACTTCTAGGCCTGTCCCTACACCTGAGCCTCAGAGTGGCCTTTTGTGTACGACTGTTGTAATTGCTAGGTCGTGGGTTCAAATTCCGCCCGGGGCGTATTTTATCCTAAAGAGACAAGGTTCGTTCTCGGAACGGCGGGCTTTCTTCTATCCTGTCATCTTTTCTCTCTTCTCTTTCGGGACGATAACACCTGAGCAGTTACAGTTCCCTCTATCAAACCTCTTGAAAAAAAAATCCTCTCTCCCATAAATATTAAAATACATGTTTTTCTTAGCAGTTACAGGTCTTTCTATCAAACCTTTTCAAAACTAACATAATAGTACGGCTCAATATCAGTAAATCCTATAATAAGTTCATATAACTTGTCGACAGGCGAATGGAACTCGGGAAAGGATAGCACCGGCACCGAGATTCGAACATGCTGCTTGCCGGTAAGTTGAACTTCAGTTGTAGTATCGTTGTTTGTTTGTTTTTCAGCAGTATAAATATGGTATATTCTATTCCATTTTCCTTTCAGAAACTAGCCCACCTCGTAAAAGTTAGGCCTTAGCTTGGGTGTGTAGTATTGATTGTAACCTAAAGGGTTTGTAAATCAAGTTATTTTTCAACTATCAAACGACTCCAACGGTGTGCTATCTTGAATTTCCTATAGTTTAGTACCTACAGGCGCTATCTCGCCTAAAGAGAGAACGAGCTTCAGAAGATGGGAAATTTCGAAAGGAGAAAACTCTTTTGTTAGCAGAACTTGGGCCATTTGTCTAGCCAGGGGACGTTAAACTGGGAGTACACTAAGTAGTGATTCAGTGTACTGAAAAATTCACCAATTTTAATTGGACAAAATTCGAAAGATTTCTGTTTCCAAAAGGGAATCGGTTCGGTATCCCGAAAGGAAATACGTGTCTACATCTACATATCTTTCATGAACATTCACAGTTTTAATTTTTTAATCAAACCATTCCTATTATCTAGGTTTTCATGCTATATCTATTTCTGTTGTTCCCCTGCGTTTCAGCTACCCGGGTGGGTTTCTCCTATACGGGGGTAAACTGTCAGACGGACGCCTCTCCAATGAACTGTGGCTATACAACGTCACCTCTAGGACATGGTCACTCCGCGCCCAGTCTTCCCTAGTTACGCCTCCAGCCCTGTCCAAACATACGTTGACCTATGCCCCTGACACGGAGTACGTGTATGTGCTAGGGGGAAGCAAAGCCCATGGCGAGTTTTCGGCACAGATATTTGCCATTAAACTCAGCACAGGTGAGTGGATTGGGCATCATATGTCTTCAGGCAAACTCCATTTGTCAAGGGTCTAGGTTTACCTTGCCCTTGGGATCAGTTTAATTCGAAGAACCCATTCACTGGTTCTTAGGTATTTAGGGATTTACAGTAGCCTCCTTGGCAGAGTGGGTATCACACTAGGCTTGCACGCCGGAGGTCCCGGGTTCGATTCCCGGCGAGGTCGAATTTTTTTCGGCTCTGTGTTTGAAGTTCAGGGTGCACTCAGCCTCGTGAGAACAATTGAGTACCTACTTTAATTGAGTGGTGGCATTATAAGTCAAAGATACGAGCAATGATAGATTTGGTGATTGAGTAAATGAAAGATTTGTAATACTGTGAAACTCATAAAGTTTTGAAGAGGCTATTGCTTCACCACAAACAATTCATGATTTGATAGTTATTTAAGGAATTTTAAATGTGTTGAGCATAAACGCTTGTCACAAATGTCGTTCCCTGCTTAATGCACTACGCTAAATTTTATGACTTGACTAGGACTCGAACCACCAACCTCCAGATCCGAAGTCCACCGCGCTAACCACTTCACCACTGAGGTTGGTTTTGATATTTATTTACTGAGTGTTGTAACATTTCCAGTGGGAGGTGATGAACAGTGGCAGGAGTTAATACCCAGAGGAGGCCAAGTTCTAGACTTCCGAGTAACAGCGCACTCTACCGTCTATGATGTGTACTCGAAATCTCTGTTGGTCTATGGAGGCATACTTACTCAGGTAAAGTTAACAAACGTCTTTTTTAAACTAACTTGACGTTAACTTTTTTCTTGACACTTTTGATCGTCATTAATTATGGAAGCTATCTGCAAAATCTGAGCTACCAAATATTTTCAAAGATTTGACGTTAATTACCGGCCGAACCGTACATTTCCCGAGGTCCGAACCGCGGACACTTTTGATCATCATTAATTATGGAAGCTGTCTGCAAAATTTGAGCGACCTGTGGCTGAAGGTAAAGTCGTGAGAAGCGCTAGTTTCTTTTGAGCTTTTTTTTTAGACTCGTAGTTTTGTAGTTCGTATTAAATTCCATGTTCTTGTTGTATTCAGGTGGCCAGGTTCTCCAAGATCTCTGACAAGCTGTTTATATTCAACGTAGAATCTCGTCACTACTCGGAAGTTAGCTATCCTAGAGCTGAGAGTAGAGACACTTATGTACCGCGCGAGAGAGCTTTCCATTCTGCTACCATTGTAGGTAAGAAACCAGTTAGCAAAAACTTACCGTGTCCGATAGGCTGGCATGATATTTGTGTCAAAAAGGTAGAAGGATTGGGGTTTAAAACTCTTTGACCGCCCTGAAATACCTTGGCTCGTAAATCCCGGCCAAGCCCAATTTTTTCTCGAGTGCTAAATGTTTTAATTTTAATATAAATCCTCTAACTTTAGCATTAACACGGTATATTTCCTGTCGATTTTTTTTGGCATCTGAATTTTTGTTGGTAGTCAGGGTAGGTTGGATAAAAGTAACTTGCATTTAGCTTTCACATCCTATGAAATATTATTACCTAGTCCTTTTACTTTTCTGATAACGAAAATCATAATCGCTATCGTTTTATCAGTAATGAAAATCCTAACAGCCCGTTATTGTAACAGCAAAATGCCAAAAATCCTAAAAATTCGAGGAAAACAAAAAAAAATGAAATTTTCACTACGTGACTGGAGAAAATCCGACGGTCTTGTTAGAACATGCACCGCCACTGGTCCTCAGACTCGCAACTTGTCATCGTGTGAACGGATCCTATTTCAGCAACTTCTCTCTTCTCTCGTTGCGAAAAGTTGTTGAGCGCATCTGAAACTTTGCCCACTTCTCAGATGTAAAAAAAAAAAAAAAACAGATTTGAGATTTTGAGTTTTCTTATCAGTATCAGTGAAGTGTTCATATCAACTTATATTTAATATATTTCTTTTATTTCTTGTAATTAACCGTTACCGTTTTGTCAGTGATAAAACTGATTAAAAGCGTGTTCCATTATCTTTGTAGAAAATCCCGTCACCCCCATGCTTTCAGTTTCAAACACCACTTGTTTTTGAGAAATGAGGACAGCACCATCCTATGTGGTCCAAACAGGGTACTTTTCTGTCCCGAGAGTTTTGACAATGTTGTTTCATGATTCTTGAGCTTGCCTGGTGACTCGTTCAGTCAGCTATGGTATCTAGTCGTGCAGATCATGTGTGTTCAACATCGGTATCATCTTATCTGGGCACTGATCGTTATCTACTTTGCTCCGTCCACTATCACAAGTATAACCTCCTGTGATAAGTCCAGGAAGGTGCTGACAGATTCGTGGGGAATTATCAGCGATGGACCAATTGGAGAAAATTACACTCATGATACCCACTGTGAATGGCTTATCAAAGGTGAGAACTTTACTGCCATGGTAAACATTGATTATGTTTAGCATGTTGTATTTATAGGTTAGTTCTCCAATTTCATGTTGAAGTGTTTGTTAATCTCTCAGCCGCTCAAAGATAACTATACTGGCTATGCCCTAACATTTACAAGAATTCTCAAAATCCTTTGATCAGATATCAATAAACATTCCCATGGCAACAAGATACCTTATAAAAAAAACCTTTTCCTTTTTCAGCCAACTCAACTAATCAATTCATCACACTCAAGTTTGTACACATGAGCACTGAATGTTCATATGACTATGTTTTTGTGTATGATGGATTCTCATTTCAAGCACCTCTGCTAGGTGGTTTAAGGTTTTTTTTTTTTTTTTTTTTTTTTTTTTTGATGCGTGGTTTAATTTCGTTCGAAGCTTTGTGTGGACATTGGAAACCTTGAAATTTGTGAAGAGTGAAAAAAAGCATTAATTTCGTATTGCACTGTTTCCTGTACTGATTCCAGGCAACTACATGGTCATATTCGGAGGATACACACATCGACATAACCAGGAAGAGATCTGCTATGATAATCAGATGTATCTGTATCATCTCGGATGTCATACGTGGGTGAACGATGATATCTTGGGCTCCACTAAACGAGGTACATAGTGTAGTAGCCCTTTTTCCATAAAGATGTGAAACGACATTTTCTCTGATTCGTATTTTTTTTTTCTTCTTTTTTCATTTACTTCTCCACCTTCAATATTATTAGCTTCCCCTCCTCTCATTTTAGGAATTTCATAACAATGTTTCACATTAGGAATATTGGAATTTTTGGCGGTAGGTATTTTTTAACCGTTTTAACCGTCCATTTTGGTAGACAATGTAGACAATTTTCCAGGTCTGAAATTTTTTCGTTTTTTTTCGTTTTTCGTTTTTTTTTTCCATGTGCCTAACGGAAATTTCAAAGTCGTGTAGTGTTCTGTTCACACCAAATTTGTCTGTACTCGTTTAACATTTTAACGTTTTATCCCATCTACACACGGAGGTACTGAAAAGAAACTGATTAGTAACCATCAGTTAAGTTAGTAAATCGCGAGTAACTAACTGGTTACTAATCAGTTTCTTTTCAGTAGACTTGTGTGTAGATGGGCTTACTGAACTCTCATTACATGTTCTCACACAGGCAACAAGTATCCAAAACAGCAAGGTGTATTCGGTCACACGGCAGATGTTAGACGGGGCAACACGTTACTTCTCATGGGCGGTTACCATGGAAACGTTAACGCAGACCTGATAGCCTTCACCTTCCCTCTTACTGAACTCTCATTACATGTTCTCACACAGGCAACAAGTATCCAAAACAGCAAGGTGTATTCGGTCACACGGCAGATGTTAGACGTGGCAACACGTTACTTCTCATGGGCGGTTACCATGGAAACGTGAACGCGGACCTGATAGCCTTTACCTTCCCCCCGACCCTCGCCCCTGCTTATAATACGTCCTATGAACCAGAGCATATCTGCAGCTAGTAAGTTTTTATTATGGCCTTTATTCACACAAGAACGGCACAAACTCCCCTTCTTTAGCAAGAGGAATTTCAGTCTGGTATCCTCCCTGTAGTCCCCCAGCCAGTTAACTGGACAACTGGACCGAGTAGAATAAGACCTATTTAAGTTAAGTATAGCTTGTTTTATTTCATATATAATTAAAAGATTTTCCATGAAATAATCCAATTTTCTCTCCTACAGGTGGCATTTCCTATCTGAATTTGTGATAGAGGCTCGCACCTCGCACTCTGCAGTCTATGTGGACGACACAGACGCTTTGTATGTGTTTGGAGGATTCAGTCTGAATTCTGTGCTCGGAGATCTCAAGGTGTACTTATTCAATACCAGCCAGTGGCTAGATAGTGATGGAAATATTGTAGGTGAGTCATTTCCATACCTCATAACCACATCTGAGTCATAGGGTGTGTGATGTGGGTGTGTCATATCTCATAACAAGAGTCATATCCCATATCAGTTGGGTGCTGGTCATACTGATTCCTTTTGCTAACTTCAAGGAGCCTGATTATGGCTCTAGTAGTTAAAAATTGAAACTATTGACCCTGCATTAAAAAAAAAAAAAAAAAACGAGAGAAAACGGAAAAATAAACAAGGAGAGGGAGAGAGAGAAAGATAAATTCTCATGATAAAAGGATAAATTCTTTGATTCGGGCAATCATTAATTCTCATTCTCAAATTCTCCAGACTCAGGCAAGTACTCTCACAGTCACATCGACCCCCATGCTCTGGCTGCCGTGCTCTCCAACGAGGGAGAAAAGGAAAGCAGATGGGGTCTCCGCACTCGCACAATACTCCAGAATATCCTCTACTCTCTCACCGCTAATAATTCGTGGAATTTGGGACACGACCGGAACTCGAACCCGGGATCTCAGTTGAGATTGTACCGCGGTAGTCGACAGGCGAAAAAGAAAAATTCCGTTGGTCCTCATTTTTCCTGCTCTATGACTTTGAAACATCACACAAGTAAGCGCAACTGATCTATTATTATTATGTATTTGGCTTGTCAAGGTGTGTCTATACATACGGCGTTAATCGATCATTATCTATTCACGTTGATGGACGGCCGTCGACTAAGTGACACATAGTATGTGTGGACACACCTTAAGAGGTATGGGCAAATCCTTCAACTTGGTGATCGTGTGACTCTGAAGTGGGTATTTCTGTTATTTGTTTTTCAAGATAACTACTTCGCTTCTTATCTGTTTCTAGTCATCACTCCCTGCTAGAATGCACGGCTAATCCAGAGTGTGGCTGGTGCTCCTCCGATGATATCTGCTACGGTCGTATGCTAAGTGTCAACTGTACTACCAATCTACAAACCACGCGATGTCCAGGTAATGGAGTCTTGAAAATTAATTTAAAGGAAAATAGGTAGTAGGTACATTCTATTAAAGAAAGAAAGAAAGAAAAAAAAAGAGAAAGTGGAAAAAGGAAATTGCTTTTTTATACCTATAACATTTTGTCTTAATTACATTTTTTCCCTCTCTCATTTCTTTCTTTGTGTTTGTCACTATCATTGTTTATGTTCTGTCTTATTGAAAAGTAAAGTAAATTATTATTTCGAAAAAAACTTGGACTGGAACCTCCATACCGCCAGATCCGAAGTCCAACGCGTTAACCACTAGTGAGGATTTTTGGTTAATTGTTTGGTTTTCTGTTTTGTTGCAGGTATTTGTCCAAGTTTGAGTTTTGGTTAATTGGTTGGTTTTCTATTTTGTTCCAGGTATTTGTCCAAGTCTGAGTAGCTGTCACTCCTGTTTGATCCACTCCCAGGATACGCGGCCTCTGTCTGTGGCACACAAGTTAAATCTAAATCAATGCACCTGGTGTGTACATAACGCCCGCTGTCACCATAAGGGAGGTAAGAATAATAGTGATTATTTATATTACTTGCATAGAACTCAAAAGTCCCTTTACTCCAGCAGTAGGCTACCACTTTTACTGTGGTCAATTTCTCAAGTTATATTGAGGACGTGAGGTAAGAATAAAAAAATTCCCTCTTCTGAAGCTCATTTCCCTCTTCTAAGTAGCGCTTTCCCTTGTAAGCGCTGGATTCGTATAAGCATAACACAACTTACTTCTAGGCCTGTCCCTACACCTGAGCCTCAGAGTGGACTTTTGTGTACGACTGTTGTAATTGCTAGGTCGCGGGTTCAAATTCCGCCCGGGGCGTATTTTATCCTAAAGAGACAAGGTTCGTTCTCGGAACGGCGGGCTTCCTTGGTCGACAGGCGAATGGAACTCGGGAAAGGATAGCACCGGCACCGAGATTCGAACATGCTGCTTGCCGGTAAGTTGAACTTCAGTTGTATTATCGTTGTTTGTTTGTTTGTTCAGCAGTATAAACATGGTATATTCTATTCCATTTTCCTTTCAGAATCTAGCCCACCTCCTAAAAGTTAGGCCTTAGCTTGCGTGTGTAGTATTGATTGTAACCTAAAGGGTTTGTAAATCAAGTTATTTTTCAATTATCAAAAGACTCCAACGGTGTGCTATCTTGAATTTCCTATAGTTTAGTACCTACAGGCGCTATCTCGCCAAAAGAGAGAACAAGCTTCAGAAGACGGGAAATTTCGAAAGGAGAAAAGTCTTTTGTTAGCACAACTTGGGCCATTTGTCTAGCCAGGGGACGTTAAACTGGGAGTACACTAAGTAGTGATTCAGTGTACTGAAAAATTCACCAATTTTAATTGGACAAAATTCGAAAGATCTCTGTTTCCAAAAGGGAACCGGTTCGATTTCCCGAAAGGAAATACATGTCTACATATCTGTCATGAACATTCACAGTTTTAATTTTTTAACTCTCTTTCGGGACGATAACACCTGAGCAGTTACAGTTCCCTCTATCAAACCTCTTGAAAAAAAAATCCTCTCTCCCATAAATATTAAATACATGTTTTTCCTTAGCAGTTACAGGTCTTTCTATCAAACCTTTTCAAAACTAACTCGTTTTCAGATGACTACGGGGTGTGTGGTCTGCAAGAAGACACACCGAGTCAGGAGCCAGGCTGGTGGGGTTCAGTAGGAACAGAGGTGACGGCCCCCTCTCAATGCAGACTGGCAGATAAAACCCCTGGCCTTACCTTTCTCAAGTATGCTCATCCGGCTAACTTTTCTCAGCCAGATCATGTGAGTATACCTCCTACTCTGTTGCCCTGTCTTTCTCCTGAGACATTTTAGAGAGAAAGAATCAAAATAATGTATTTAACAAACTGTTCTAAGTATAGAGTTGCCAAACGACACAGCATAAAATTAGTCTTTTGACATTTTTCTTTCACTAGTTTTTTGACTTTTTTTATGGGAATTGTTTGTAAAGGAGACATTTAAAAATGATGCAAATCGGCGCGAACGACACGCACAAAGCATAGTTGAAGCACCTAATGGGGGGATCTATAAAAGTTGAGAAAGGCTCTGCCTTACCCCAAATAGTTCATGATTTGATATGGATTGATTAATCAAGTATTATCTCCTATCTGTTTCTATTTCGTACCAGGTTACCATTGTTAACTCTACCTCCGTGGAAGTGACCGTGTCCTCTTCTCCTATGACGAGAACCGAGCTATCTCTAGGTGGCGAAACTCTGGCCAGACTGCATGGCTATATTCACCCCGGTGCGGGCTCTGCACATAATCCTGATCAGCTACAAGCCTGCATAGCGTTCTCCTCGGCTAGGCTCAAAATGGCGCCACCCAATGGTACTTTGGTAAGAACACGTTTTATTTATTGATTCTAGGGTTTATAGGTCATGAAAAATAAAATTAAAAACATTTTTGAAAAGCACTGAAAATTAAAAATTACATCAAAAGTCATCGAAAATCGCGAGAATTTTGACTGAACTGGATAACGGCAAAATTATCTGTAAATACAAACACGTAGGGCATGGAAGGAGCCCAGATATTGTTTCTAGGCGTTCAAGGGGGTTTTATCTGGATAGGAGAAAGCCAACCCTTCCGAGAACGAACATTATCCGTTCAGGATAAAATCCGCCCCGGGCGGGAATCGAACCTGCGGCCTAGCGCTTACAAGGCAGACACGCTGCCAAACAAACCAACTAAAAAGACGTAAAATAACCCTTTAACAGCACCATTCATAGTAATTGAATCCCCCTTCCTCAGGAACTGCTAGCTAACATCTCTTCGGATGCATTCCAATGCTTCAATGCGGAGTGGCCCGGTTCTCAGCTTACCACTGGAAGATATCTGGTAGACTTTGAATCTCAGAAGTTCATAGCGGGAAGCCGTTTAGAGTACTGGGAGGGATGGGTTGTCCGGCTTCGTACATTCCGTGCTTATCCATCATCACCACTTCATTGTTGCAAGAAATGCAATACATGTCTCTGGAACACGGAAAAATATACTCGATTGTAATTAAAAAAAAAAGGCTTCACTTTTGGTGGTTTGAATAGCGGGAAGCTCGCATGCTTTATCTCCGTCCAGAATGAGACTGCAAGTCAATAGAAGCCATGAATCTCCTAAAGTAAGATTTTTTTTTTTTTTAACCAAGTGATGGTGACGGATTTAAAAGAATCAGGAGGGTAAGTGATAAACTAGGATTCAGATAGGATATAAAACCAACAGAAGAGGAAGCGGGAAGCTCGCATGCTTTATCTCCGTCCAGAATGAGACTGCAAGTCAATAGAAGCCATGAATCTCCTAAAGTAAGATTTTTTTTTAACCAAGTGATGGTGACAGATTTAAAAGAATCAGGAGGGTAAGTGATAAACTAGGATTCAGATAGGATGTAAAACCAACAGAAGAGGATTTCAATTAAATAATTCAAAAATATTGTATAGCAGTTAATGGCATTTTTTTTAAAGAGGTTTGATGATAGAGGGAACTGTAACTGCTATGGTCATATCGTCCCGAAATCGAAAAGAGAAGAAAGACAGGAGAGGAAAGCCAGCCCTTCCGAGAACGAACCTTATCAATTTAGGATAAAATCTTGGAATTGAACCCGCGGCCTAGCGCTCACAAGGCTGACTCGCTACCAACCAAGCTAACTAGTCTCACCCTAATTTAGGAATAACAGGGAGCTGAGAAAAGTCATATTTGGTCGAAACTGGGATTCTGATTCTGACCAAGGAAGGCGGGGGAATGGAGAAAAATCCAACAAATAACTTACATAGTCAGTTGTACCTAAACCTTATTACAATAATGCTTATACGTAATCTTCTTCTTTTCTTGTACCTTTTCCCGTGTTCAGTCGGGGTCGGCGTTTTTTCGTCAGCCTCTCAATCAGCCCTAGCTAGGGTGATTGCTTTGGGCTGACATTTGGTTTTGGCTACACAAATACAAAGATACCCTGCGCACTCAACCTTTTAGCAAGAGATATTTCAGGCTGGTATCTATCCTGTCTAAAGTCCCCTAGCCAGACAAAATTTCTGCACCTAATGTATCCAATTATTGCCAATAAATATTTACAATACTATTATTTGTAATATTTATGCAGGTGTTTACATTCGAGTATTTGGAGCCGTATGAAGGTTCAGGGGAGTGCGAGTATCACAATTGTCTCCAATGTTTGAGTGATGCCAGTTGTGCGTGGTGCGACTCGCTCAGTAAATGTTTCTCCCGATCTCTCAACGAATCTCAAGTGTGTGTCGACCGAAACGGTAAGTGCTCGTGCGAAATGATTTTTTTTTTTTACGAGGTTTGGCAGTTTTTTTTTTAAATTTTTTTTTTTTTTTTTTTTTTACGAGGTTTGACAGAGGGAACTGTAACTGCTAAGGTCTTATCGTTCCGAAATCGAAGAGAGAAAGGAGACAGGATAGGAGGAAGCCAGCCCTTCCGAGAACGAACATAATCCCATCAGGATAAAGTCCGCCCCGGGCGGGAATCGAACAAGGCAGACGCTAACTAGGCTGGCTCGTGCGAAATGAGATATTTAACCGTCAATTTTGTGTTGGAGTTTTAATACCTTAAGGCCCATTCCCACTTGTCGTGAGTTTCATCTGATTTCTTTCCCAATGTCCTTGTAGGCAATTTAATTTAAATAAGAGTGTTCCTACTACACACAACACGATAAGAGAGAGGAAAGCCAGCCCTTCCGAGAACGAACCTTATCAATTTAGGATAAAATCTTGGAATTGAACCCGCGGCCTAGCGCTCACAAGGCAGACGCGCTACCAACCAAGCTAACTAGGCTCACCCTAATTTAAGAATAACAGGGAGCTGAGAAAAGTCATATTTGGTCGAAACCGGGATTCTGGTTCTGACCGAGAAAATGGGATAAAAAGGGAAAAATCTAACAAAGACATAGTCAGTTGTACCTAAACCTTATTATATTAATGCTTATACGTAATCTTCTTCTTTCCTTGCGCCTTTTCCGTGTTCAGTCGGGGTCGGCGTTTTTTCGTCAGCCTCTCAATCAGCCCTAACTAGGGTGATTGCTTTGGGCTGACATTTGGTTTTGGCTACAAAAATACAAAGATGCCCTGCGCACTCAACCTTTTAGCAAGAGATATTTCAGGCTGGTATCTATCCTGTCTAAAGTCCCCTAGCCAGTCAAAATGTCTGTACCTAATGTATCCATTTATTGCCAATAAATATTTACAATACTATTATTTATAATATTTATGCAGGTGTTTACATTCGAGTATTTGGAACCGTATGAAGGTTCAGGGGAGTGCGAGTATCACAATTGTCTCCAATGTTTGAGTGATGCCAGTTGTGCGTGGTGCGACTCGCTCAGTAAATGTTTCTCCCGATCTCTCAACGAATCTCAAGTGTGTGTCGACCAAAACGGTAAGTGTTCGTGCGAAATGATTTTTTTTTTTTTTTTTACGAGGTTTGACAGAGGGAACTGTAACTGCTAAGGTCTTATCGTCCCGAAATCGAAGAGAGAAGGAAGACAGGATAGGAGGAAGCCAGCCGTTCCGAGAACGAACATAATCCCATCAGGATAAAATCCGCCCCGGGCGGGAATCGAACCCGCGGCCTGGCGCTTACAAGGCAGACGCTAACTAGGCTGGCTCGTGCGAAATGAGAAATTTAACCGTCAATTTTGTGTTGGAGTTTTAATACCTTAAGGTCCGTTCCCACTTGTCGCGAGTTTCATCCGATTTCTTTCCCAATGTCCTTGTAGGCAATGTAATTTAAATAAGAGTGTTCCTACTACACACAACACGATAAGTCGATCGCAAGACTGTACTGAAAATTTAAGTCGATCTTCCTCTGAAAAGGTTGGGCATAGAGGGACTTTTCACTCCTATGTGAGCAGTATAAAAGCACCAGCAGCAGTCTGCGTAAAAAGAACAAGCACAAGTCCTCACGATGGTAAACTGCAGTTCATGACGAGCCAATTAAACACGGCTAGAGACCATCACCCTGGTGTATGGCTGATATAAGAGATATTTTCTCTATTACTTTTCACTCCTATGTGAGCAGTATAAAAGCACCAGCAGCAGTCTGCGTAAAAAGAACAAGCACAAGTCCTCACGATGGTAAACTGCGGTTCATGACGAGCCAATTAAACATGGCTAGAGACCATCACCCTGGTTTATAGCTGATAAAAAAAGATATTTTCTCTATTTTGTCATCACCTTTCAGCTATAGCTAAAGCCGCTACAACAACAACTATTACTTATTGTATTTGTATTTCAGATCCATCACAATGGTACTACATGATCCTACACCCGGGTTCATGTCCCGCCTGTGCCCACCACATCACATGCCTGGCCTGCACAGAGTCAGGCCTGTGTGAATGGTGGCCGGAGGACGCTAGATGTGAGAGGCGTGGCCGGTATAAGGCCGCTGTGACGTCATCGGAACAATGTCTGGACCCATGTCATGATAGAGTCACCTGTGACCAGTGCTTACATGCGAGCCGGTGTGTGTGGTGTGCTGCCACTCAGGTTAGTAAATCAACCTCTTGTGGCTGAGTGGTCACTGACTCTCAATCTGTAGGTGCTGGGTTTGAATCCCGGCCGGGGCGGCATTAACCAATCTTTTCCGTTCTTGGAGTAAATCAACCTCTTGTGGCTGAGTGGTCACTGACTCTCAATCTGTAGGTGCTGGGTTCGAATCTCGGCCGGGGCGGCATTAACCAATCTTTTCCGTTCCTGGATAGGCATGGATGTAAAAGAATGTGCTTTGAAGTGATGGGAAAGCGGTTCCAAGGTACATTTTTTTTTTATGCCAGCTTAATCCAATGGCATTGATATTAATTTTTTTCGAAATGAATTATCAAGATCATCTCAAAATGCTTCAAAAACCTTAGATTTCAAATTTTATTGAAATCGGACCACCAGGGGCGGAGATATGGGCCGTTACATATACGTATCACTAGGCACTGAGACTACACTTGTAGGGATCCTAGTACTGCTTTCTTTCTCCTATCCTGTTTGGAACTAATCTGTGCTGTGCTAACTAATCTGTGTCCCCCAGGAATGTTTCCTGTTCTCCGTGTACATATCCGAATATCAGATGGGCCGATGTAGGGAGTGGCTGGACAGATCCTATCACTCCGGTATAGCTGGCAGTGGCTCTGGTGCTTTAGATGGAGGCGAGATCTGTCAGTCGTGCTCGCGGCATAGCAACTGTTCGTCGTGCCTGTCGAGTTTGGGCTGTGGCTGGTGCTATGATTTCGATAATCCGATCCAGGGTGCTTGTGTACCGGGCGATTTTAATACGCCTTATGTAGGTAAGTATGAACAAGGGTTATTTTAACAGCTGCTTCTACTGTTGTTGTTGTAGCGGCTTTAGCTGTAGCCGAATGGTGATGAAAAAATAGAGAAAATATCTCTTCTATCAGCCATACACGAGCCATGTTTAATTGGCTCGTCCTGCTCCTGAACCGCAGTCAACCATCGTGAGGACTTGTGCTTATTCTTTTCAAGCAGAGAGAACCCTTTGAAAGTGCCATCCAGCTAGGCTGGTTAGGGTTAGCTGTATTTTTTTTTTTTTTTTTTTTTTTTTTTTTTTTCATGCCAGCTTAATCCAATGGCACTGATATAAAATTTTTCTCAATTTTTTCGAAATGTATTATCAAGATCATCTCAAAATGCTTCAAAAACCTTAGATTTCAAATTTTATTGAAATCGGACCACTAGGGGCGGAGATATGGGCCGTTACATATACATATGACTACACTTGTAGGGATCCTAGTACTGCTTTCTTTCTCCTATCCTGTTTGGAACTAATCTGTGCTGTGCTAACTAATCTGTGTCCCCCAGGAATGTTTCCTGTTCTCCGTGTACATATCCGAATATCAGATGGGCCGATGTAGGGAGTGGCTGGACAGATCCTATCACTCCGGTATAGCTGGCAGTGGCTCTGGTGCTTTAGATGGTGGCGAGATCTGTCAGTCGTGCTCGCGGCATAGCAATTGTTCGTCGTGCCTGTCGAGTTTGGGATGTGGCTGGTGCTATGATTTCGATAATCCGATCCAGGGTGCTTGTGTACCGGGCGATTTTAATACGCCTTATGTAGGTAGGTATGAACAAGGGTTATTTTAACAGCTGCTTCTACTGTCGTTGTTGTTGTTGTAGCGGCTTTAGCTGTAGCCGAATGGTGATTAAAAACTAGAGAAAATATCTCTTCTATCAGCCATACACGAGCCATGTTTAATTGGCTCGTCTTGAACCGCAGTCAACCATCGTGAGGACTTGTGCTTATTCTTTTCAAGCAGAGAGAACCCTTTGAAAGTGCCATCCAGCCAGGCTGGTTAGGGTTAGCTATTCTTTTCCCTGTTTATAGTCCCACAGCTAGACGCTAGTCTACTCTCTGCGTCCCCTAGCCTTCTGCTACTAGTACATGTTGTGTTTTATTTCAGATTCCTGTGCCGTAGCTGTGGCAGCCCGTCACAACATTTCCGTATACGAGGAGGACGCTCGCTGGTCTTACTCCCTATGTCCGGATGTAGATGAGTGTGGACTCGGCCTACACGATTGTCATAAGGACGCCAAGTGCACCAACGGAATATTGGAATTTTTGGCGGTAGGTAATAATTAAAATTTTATGAGCTGATTTTTTAACCGTCCATTTTGGTAGACAATGTAGACATTTTTCCAGGTCTGAAAATTTTTCGTTTTTTTTGCCATGTGCCTAACGGAAATTTCAAAGTCGTGTAGTGTTCACACCAGATTTGTCTGTACTTGTTTAACATTTTATCCCATCTAAACACGGAGGTAGGTACTGAAAAGAAACTGATTAGTAACCATCAGTTAAGTTAGTAAATCGCGAGTAACTAACTGGTTACTAATCAGTTTCTTTTCAGTAGACTTGTGTGTAGATGGGCTTACTGAACTGCAGAAGGTCCCGGGTTTGAATCCCACCATCGACAAAAATTTGCACTCGTTTTTCGATTGCAAACATTTCAACGGGTTACTTTCTGGTGTTCTCGTGTTGACCCGTCACCTAAATGGGAAGTATTGTGTCTCTTATCGCCCATCTGATGAGGGACATACTACGGGATGGGCGTGCTACGACACAGACCACATGCGTCTAATGTGGCCGTTGTTTCATTGCTACAAAATAAAAACGGTGAAACATCCTTTAAAAAAAATGATTGTCCGCTTGATAAATTTTGGTACACCAATAAATAAAATTGTGTTACCTGGCGTTTAGAGTACTGGGAGGGATGGGTTGTCCGGCTTCGTACATTCCGTGCTTATCCATCATCACCACTTCATTGTTGCAAGAAATGCAATACATGTCTCTGGAACACGGAAAAATATACTCGATTGTAATTAAAAAAAAAAGGCTTCACTTTTGGTGGTTTGAATTTTATCTTCATCATCATCAGGATCTAAAGGCAAGGTCTTGTCAATGTAGCAAATCATGTCTGTCTGTTGCTGTTCTCTTTAGTTGTTGGTAGGAAGAGCAGCCCATCAGTTTTTAAATATCGTCAAACTAGGATTTCCGGGATCTTCCTCTAGGTCTCTTCCCCAATACTCTTCCTTCAATCATGTTGGTGATGAATTCATTGTGCCTCAGCAGATGACCCACAAGCTTTACTTTCCTTTTCATGATAGAAGTTATTAAGTTTCTTCTTTCTTCTATCATGAACAGAAGTGGGCCACATGTATTACTATGTGAAATAATGTAAGCATGGGACTCCCCTTAAATTTAGGAGAAGAAAAAGTTATCTATCAGATAGCAAGTTGTCTTACCTGAGTGCTGGTTTCTTAGCGCCCGAAGCCCCCTGCTCATTATCCTCTGCCAGTCCCTTGAGTTTCTTTTCTAACTTGCTCATAGCGGCTTTGATTTTCGAGTCTGTAAGCTCATCGAATTCTTTCTTTGGAAGATTCTCCTGCACCATTTCCAGGGTTTGGTTGATAATGTCTGACTGCATCATTTGGCACCGTCGCTGCAAATGAGATTTTGAAAATTACAACCAGCCAAATAAGAGCTTTGCTTCTTAATAATAATTGTGATTGTAATTTATTTATTTGCATCTAGTTTACATTACATATAGATTACAATATTGCAAGGGTAAATACACGAAAGAATATGTATAATTGAAAATTCTGCCATTTCGGAGCCCATTAATATACTATATTGAAGTACTATCAAAGTCTGGCTGGGGGAGTTTAAACAGGGAGGATACCAGCCTTGAAATTTCCCTGATTATGCCCTACTACCTTATCATATGATCTTTTCTTTCTTTGGAAGATTCTCCTGCACCATTTCCAGGGTTTGGTTGATAATGTCTGACTGCATCATTTGGCACCGTCGCTGCAAATGAAATTTTGAAAATTACAACCACCCAAATAAGAGCTTTGCTTCTTAATAATAATTGTGATTGTAATTGTAATTTATTTATTTGCATCTAGTTTACATTACATATACATTACAATATTGCAAGGGTAAATACACGAAAGAATATGTATAATTGAAAATTCTGCCATTTTGGAGCCCATTAATATACTATATTGAAGTACTATCAAAGTCTGGCCGGGGGAGTTTAAACAGGGAGGATACCAGCCTTGAAATTTCCCTGATTATGCCCTACTACCTTATCATATCATATCATCTTTATGTACTTACTTGCATGTCTACTTTGGCGTTGGCATTCTTGATAGCTTCTCCCAGCTCCTGGCACTCCTTTTGGAACTCCTCCTTGGCTACTTTCTCATCCAGTTTACTTCTCTGAATAATATCGTTCGTAATCAGATCAATTTCCTTCCTGTCAATCTTCTTGTAATCCATCTCTTTGATATAATCGCACAGCGATTCCAGACAGAGTTTGTTTTGTTCGATGACTTCGCTGTGTTGACCGAGTTTATCCTGGATGGACTTCATGTCCTTCTGTAGCTGTTTGATGGCCTCTACAGCCTCCTTGTTGAGGCCGGCTTGCTTGGTTCGTTTCTTGTCCTGGACGTGAGTCTCTTGAATCATATCTGAGATGTAAGAGGACAACGTATTATAGTAATTAGAGGACATGAGTGTTAGATATGTATTGAATTGAGTGTTAGATATGTATTGAATTGAGTGTTAGATATGTATTGAATTGAGTGTTAGATATGTATTGAATTGAGTGTTAGATATGTATTGAATTGAGTGTTAGATATGTATTGAATTGAGTGTTAGATATGTATTGAATTGAGTGTTAGATATGTATTGAATTGAGTGTTAGATATGTATTGAATTGAGTGTTAGATATGTATTGAATTGAGTGTTAGATATGTATTGAATTGAGTGTTAGATATGTATTGAATTGAGTGTTAGATATGTATTGAATTGAGTGTTAGATATGCGTTTCATCTCAATCCCGAGTTGGTAAACCCCAGCATTGGAGGCTTTATACCAGTTTTATGATCGAGTTCTTCAGCTGTGTCCAGTGTCCACGTCCACACATAGTCGACGGCCGTCGATCGATGTCCAATGAAACCGTCCATACTGCCTCCACAACATAGCTTTTGGGTGCAATAGTCCTACATACTGGACTCCGCACACAGGAATTTCACCAGAAAAGACCCCCATTTCAATGTAACATAGCTTCACCTCGTCGATCGATGTCGACTATGTTTGGACACACCTTAGCTATAACTTCCAACTTACCTCTTGTCTACCACCCACTCTGCCTACAGACGACCAGCAGCCTGTCACACCTGTGTTACCATTGTTGAAGTAAATAATATAGTCCCTATCAGCCGAAGTACGGGGTACAAATTTACGTTAGCTTTTGCTGTGTGTTAGCAGCTAGATCGCTTATTTCTAGGGAAGATGTTGTTGTTGTAGCGGCTTTAGCTATAGCCGAAAGGTGATGAAAAAATAGAGAAAATATCTCTTCTATCAGCCATACACGAGCCATGTTTAATTGGCTCGTCCTGCTCCTGAACCGCAGTCAACCATCGTGAGGACTTGTGCTTATTCTTTTCAAGCAGAGAGAACCCTTTGAAAGTGCCATCCAGCCAGGCTGGTTAGGGTTAGCTATTCTTTTCCCTGTTTATAGTCCCACAGCTAGACGCTAGTCTACTCTCTGCGTCCCCTAGCCTTCTGCTACTAGTACATGTTGTGTTTTATTTCAGATTCCTGTGCCGTAGCTGTGGCAGCCCGTCACAACATTTCCGTATACGAGGAGGACGCTCGCTGGTCTTACTCCCTATGTCCGGATGTAGATGAGTGTGGACTCGGCCTACACGATTGTCATAAGGACGCCAAGTGCACCAACACGCACGGGTCCTACTCGTGTCAGTGTAAACGCGGCTTTCATGGGGATGGCAAAACCTCGTGCACTAAAACGTAAGTAGAATAGAATAAAACACCTTGTTTATCCTGCTCGCATAGGACTGAAAAGTTCTTCTAGTCCAGCAGTAAGTAGGCTATTACTATTACTGCGGTCAAATTCTCAAATTATATTGAGGATAAAATTCCGTACTTCCACTAGGATTGAACCCACGCTCTCCTGTTTACCAGGCGAGTGTCTTGACCACTACACCACGTGCACCAACACGCACGGGTCCTACTCGTGTCAGTGTAAACGCGGCTTTCATGGGGATGGCAAAACCTCGTGCACTAAAACGTAAGTAAAATAGAATAAAACACCTTGTTTATCCTGCTCGCATAGGGCTGAAAAGTTCTTCTAGTCCAGCAGTAAGTAGGCTATTACTATTACTGCGGTCAAATTCTCAAATTATATCGAGGGTAAAATTCCATATTTCGACTAGGATTGAACCAACGCTCTCCTGTTTACCAGGCGAGTGTCTTGACCACTACACCATGTAGCTGCACTTCCTGACTTGGAGGAAATGTTGAATATGGACTGGCCAGAGCCAGACTTACGGAAAATATCGGACGTTAATTGAGACCTATTTTAGTGTATTTCGGAAGCTATGTAGGCACCTACTTCTAAAACAAATAACTATTGTTAAACCAATTAGGCTGTGTTGGTTACTTGAAATAGGAGCACCTCCCCGACATTTTAATTTCGCTTTATGTTCACAAGAAGTTGTTATTTGAACAATAGTTACCATATTTTCTTCGTTCTCCATCGTCGGAGGGCAAGTACACCTATTGTATTATGTTAAAAAACTAAATAACCAAAGAGATAGGTACTTGAATTTGTTTCAAAACTTTTGTTCAGAAAAGTTTGAGGACTTTCTATTCATTAAATTCTAAAACATTTAAAACTTTACACGGAAAAAACTAATTCATTGGATTAATAATTTGGAAATCACATTTCAAGTAGCTGCACTTCCTGACTTGGAGGAAATGTTGAATATGGACTGGCCAGAGCCAGACTTACGGAAAATATCGGACGTTAATTGAGACCCATTTTAGTGTATTTCGGGAAGCTATGTAGATGTTGTAAGTAATGTCGGAGTTAGAAGGTCTACGCACATTTTTCCGTCACCCTACGTCTAGCTTATTTATTACTTTAACATAGGATCAAATGCACAACCGCACACTTATCCAGCACGGAGACAGACTGACTTTATTTTCCGGTTATAATGAAACATCAAAAATACTTTTTACACATTACAAACAGTATTTAGCAGGCTGCTTCTGTTTTTTTCCTCACAAATAGGTTCTTTAAATTCTCATAACTTCTCAATTCAATTCACTAAATAATCACTAGTTTCAAGTTTTTTTTTTTTTTTCTTTTTTTTTAAGTTGTCAAAACACACTTCCAGTTTTTCCAGCGCATCTTTGTCGCGTGGATTATCGTTTGCAATATTTGAGTTCATTGCTTAGTGGTCCTTTTGGTGGACCTGGTCTGTTGAGCACAATATCTTGGAACACTATTTCCTCTGATTCAGGACGGGGCTGCGGTTTGCCTGAATATTCTCGCGCTATCACCGAGATATGAGGTGGAAAATAGCCCGGCTCTCCGAAGGGCGCTCGCTGGCTTAGCTTGCGCTTTTGGGCAAGCGAAAGTTTTGTGTTGCTCCCGCCAACGTATCGGTTGATGGGCATGCAATTGTTCAACACGGACGCGGCGTTATATCTGAAAGAGAAGTTGAGTTACCAAATGTTTGAGGGCACGGTTAGAACAGTGGTAAAGCACTTGCTTGCCATGCAGAAGGTCCCGGGTTTGAATCCCACCATCGACAAAAATTTGCACTCGTTTTTCGATTGCAAACATTTCAACGGGTTACTTTCTGGTGTTCTCGTGTTGACCCGTCACCTAAATGGGAAGTATTGTGTCTCTTATCGCCCATCTGATGAGGGACATACTACGGGATGGGCGTGCTACGACACAGACCACATGCGTCTAATGTGGCCGTTGTTTCATTGCTACAAAATAAAAACGGTGAAACATCCTTTAAGATATGAGGTGGAAAATAGCCCGGCTCTCCGAAGGGCGCTCGCTGGCTTAGCTTGCGCTTTTGGGCAAGCGAAAGTTTTGTGTTGCTTCCGCCAACGTATCGGTTGATGGGCATGCAATTGTTCAACACGGACGCGGCGTTATATCTGGAAGAGAAGTTGAGTTACCAAATGTTTGAGGGCACGGATAGAACAGTGGTAAAGCGCTTGCTTGCCATGCAGAAGGTTCCGGGTTTGAACCCCACCATCGACAAAAAATTGCACTCGTTTTTCGATTGCAAATATTTCAACGGGTTACTTTCTGGTGTTCCCGTGTTGACACATCACCTAAATGGGAAGTATTGTGTCTCTTATTGCCCATCTGATGAGGGACATACTACGGGATGGGCGTGCTACGGCACAGACCACATGGGTCTAATGTGGCCGTTGTTTCATTGCTACGAAATAAAAACGATGAAACATCCTTGTATTGAATTGAGTGTTAGATATGTATTGAATTGAGTGTTAGATATGTATTGAATTGAGTGTTAGATATGTATTGAATTGAGTGTTAGATATGTATTGAATTGAGTGTTAGATATGTATTGAATTGAGTGTTAGATATGTATTGAATTGAGTGTTAGATATGTATTGAATTGAGTGTTAGATATGTATTGAATTGAGTGTTAGATATGTATTGAATTGAGTGTTAGATATGTATTGAATTGAGTGTTAGATATGTATTGAATTGAGTGTTAGATATGTATTGAATTGAGTGTTAGATATGTATTGAATTGAGTGTTAGATATGTATTGAATTGAGTGTTAGATATGTATTGAATTGAGTGTTAGATATGTATTGAATTGAGTGTTAGATATGTATTGAATTGAGTGTTAGATATGTATTGAATTGAGTGTTAGATATGTATTGAATTGAGTGTTAGATATGTATTGAATTGAGTGTTAGATATGTATTGAATTGAGTGTTAGATATGTATTGAATTGAGTGTTAGATATGTATTGAATTGAGTGTTAGATATGTATTGAATTGAGTGTTAGATATGTATTGAATTGAGTGTTAGATATGTATTGAATTGAGTGTTAGATATGTATTGAATTGAGTGTTAGATATGTATTGAATTGAGTGTTAGATATGTATTGAATTGAGTGTTAGATATGTATTGAATTGAGTGTTAGATATGTATTGAATTGAGTGTTAGATATGTATTGAATTGAGTGTTAGATATGTATTGAATTGAGTGTTAGATATGTATTGAATTGAGTGTTAGATATGTATTGAATTGAGTGTTAGATATGTATTGAATTGAGTGTTAGATATGTATTGAATTGAGTGTTAGATATGTATTGAATTGAGTGTTAGATATGTATTGAATTGAGTGTTAGATATGTATTGAATTGAGTGTTAGATATGTATTGAATTGAGTGTTAGATATGTATTGAATTGAGTGTTAGATATGTATTGAATTGAGTGTTAGATATGTATTGAATTGAGTGTTAGATATGTATTGAATTGAGTGTTAGATATGTATTGAATTGAGTGTTAGATATGTATTGAATTGAGTGTTAGATATGTATTGAATTGAGTGTTAGATATGTATTGAATTGAGTGTTAGATATGTATTGAATTGAGTGTTAGATATGTATTGAATTGAGTGTTAGATATGTATTGAATTGAGTGTTAGATATGTATTGAATTGAGTGTTAGATATGTATTGAATTGAGTGTTAGATATGTATTGAATTGAGTGTTAGATATGTATTGAATTGAGTGTTAGATATGTATTGAATTGAGTGTTAGATATGTATTGAATTGAGTGTTAGATATGTATTGAATTGAGTGTTAGATATGTATTGAATTGAGTGTTAGATATGTATTGAATTGAGTGTTAGATATGTATTGAATTGAGTGTTAGATATGTATTGAATTGAGTGTTAGATATGTATTGAATTGAGTGTTAGATATGTATTGAATTGAGTGTTAGATATGTATTGAATTGAGTGTTAGATATGTATTGAATTGAGTGTTAGATATGTATTGAATTGAGTGTTAGATATGTATTGAATTAATTTTTCGAATAATTCGAATTATTCTTCTCCTGCAATATTTCTACTATTTTATTTCAGTTAGATATGTATTGAATTGAGTGTTAGATATGTATTGAATTGAGTGTTAGATATGTATTGAATTGAGTGTTAGATATGTATTGAATTCATTTTTCGAATAATTCGAATTATTCTTCTCCTGCAATATTTCTACTATTTTATTTCGATAATATCTGAATTTTATTTTGACAATATCTGACTGGAGGATTTGGAACTTATACTTGCAAATGGCAAATTTATTTTTTATATATCATCGACATCGGTTCAAATATTTGAAATGGTTTTGACTATTTTGAGTTTCATAATTCAAATACTTACATTGGGCAGTATGAATAAAAAAGAAGGAAATGCTCGTAAGTATGAGCATGGAGTATAAGCATTTGCTCATGAGTATGAGATTGAAGTATAAGCACTTGCTCCCGTTTATATGAATAAGCTTTACCTTATGCTCCATGCTTATACTCACTCGAAATGAGCATTTGCGAATTCCAGTATGTAGGACTATTGCACATCTGAATGGATAACTCCGTAATGATGAATATCACTTACCATTGAGCAGTGTGATCTCTTTCTCCAGGTTGTGCATTTTGTCTTGCAAAGGCCGCAGAAGAACTGTAGTACTGATAGAAGAAGATTGAGGTTGTTGGTGAACAAGTGAGGGGGAGGAAGATGCTGTTACCATGATATCAGCTAGGATTTGATTGATAATATTGAGGGCATCTCCGGTTTTCTTTTCGAATGGATCATACTCTCTAGTAGTCAGATGGCTCAACAAGTCCGACACTGGAATGGAACATTAGATTTGGCAGAGATCATAACAACATTCAACTTATTGTTTCATTACAAATTTCATCAATAAATGGTTTCTTCGAATTAAATTTGAAGTTTGAGCAGTTGGGCAGTGAAAACAAAGCTACCCGTCTCCTCACAATAACATCACCCAGCCTAAGTGGGGCTGGGGAGAGTCAGGTGCACGCGATTGTCCATATGGTCACCTATTGGTAACTGGTACATTCAATTAATACCTAAGGGTTGTATGTCCCTTTCCTATTGTCCCAAAGGTCCCAAAAGAATACCTAAGGTAAAATACCTAATACCCTATGAGACAAGAATTACCCTACTAAACACACATACCTATTCTCACTAAGTCATTATATTTCTTCTTCTGGGAGTTCTGGGGAAATAGTGCACTTAGGTCTTCCATGCTCTGCAACAAAAAAATCAGGTTTACTCAATGTTAACACTGGACAAAAGATAGGATAAAATTTGTACTAGTAAAGTGTCCCTCACAATTTCCATGAACGGGTAAGCCGGGGGAGGGGGGGAGCAGGCTCTCCCCAGATTTTTTTTACGAGGGGGCAAGGTATTGTGCCGTACCTAGGGAAGGGCACAGCTTTAGGCCGTGCGTAAATGCACAGGTAAGATTTTGTTGTTTAACATCTACTTGAAATAGGAGCACCTCCCCGACATTTTAATTTCGCTTTATGTTCACAAGAAGTTGTTATTTGAACAATAGTTACCATATTTTCCTCGTTCTCCATCGTGGGAGGGCAAGTACACCTATTGTATTATATTAAAAAACTAAATAACCAAAGAGATAGGTACTTGAATTTGTTTCAAAACTTTTGTTCAAAAAAGTTTGAGGACTTTCTATTCATTAAATTCTAAAACATTTAAAACTTTACACGGAAAAAACTAATTCATTGGATTAATAATTTGGAAATCACATTTCAAGTAGCTGCACTTCCTGACTTGGAGGAAATGTTGAATATGGACTGGCCAGAGCCAGACTTACGGAAAATATCGGACGTTAATTGAGACCCATTTTAGTGTATTTCGGGAAGCTATGTAGATACCTACTTCTAAAACAAATAACTATTGTTAAACCAATTAGGCTGTGTTGGTTCTCAGAACAATTACCTACTAAAGTCTTAGTCGATAATATAATTAAGGTATATTAAATAAATACTTTACATTCCTTGTCCGTGAGATACACAGAAAGAAGTAACATCACTACCATGCCCAAAGCAATAATACTCTACCGATAAAAATAAACTGTTTAACGACGATATGATATTTATAAAAGGAATCGGAAATTTGCTTCAGTAGTTCAACTCACCCCTGTAGTTCCGCTTGCAATGTCCATAATATTCAGGATATCTGGATTGACCACGGCCAAAGACGATGCTGTAAATAATAAATTGGACAAAATTGTGAAAACCATTAAATTGAAGCTTCCTCCGAAGTTCCTCGAATACGACATGTTTTTAAAAATCCATTGTTCTGCTTGCCTATATTTGATTTTCGATTTGTTCATAGTCTCAAGCACTAATTTCCATATTAGGTATGTCCTAAACATGTATTTCAGGAAATCTGTTCTTACCTCTGTCTTGAAAGTTTGCATTGAAGTGTAGAACATCTGAAAAAAGACAATACAAAATTTCTTACATTGTTGTTGATAATTAGGTATGTCCTAAACATGTATTTCAGGAAATCTGTTCTTACCTCTGTCTTGAAAGTTTGCATTGAAGTGTAGAACATCTGAAAAAAAAACAATACAAAATTTCTTACATTGTTGTTGATAAATTGTCATTTGATTAAAATGCCTTGAGAGATGTCAGTTAGGCAACATGTTCTCATATATTAATGTTTTATTTTTCTCGTGAAATTATAATATTAGTGTTTAAAGTTTTAAACTGATAATTGTATGAATGGGTCAACATTTTCCTAGACGTTTCGGACCTAGATTTTTATACTTACTAACGCTTTTATTATGATCTCGGAAGGAGTGTGTGTTTCTAATTTCAGTGGGTTTGTCTACTTTCAATATAGGTTCTTCTCGTTTCGGCCTTTGACCTCTTCGTTCAGGTGGTCTAATTCGTTGCTTTGTAGTGTTTGGTTCAGTTGGTCCTTCTTGTTTCATTGTAGTGTGAGGTCTCTCACTAATTTGTACGTTTTCTTTAATATCCTGACAATATTCTACACGTTTGTTCATGGGTTCAGTTGTCTGAATATATCCGTTGTATATGTTTTTAGATTCTTGGATATACTCGGTCCTTAAGGTTGTTGGTTTGGTTTCCCTTATGTTTCTAGGTTTATCTTCCGGATCATACCGGATGATTTTATGAAAGCTCTTTTCTCTGTTGTATCCATTATTTATGTTAGTTAATTTGTTCCCCGTAATATAGCCACTGTTGGCTGTGTTCGGCTTATTTAGTGCTTTAATATTCTCAAAATTGTCCATTTCTTTTCTCGGTCTCATTCCATGACGTCCTGGTGGTCTTTTAGATATTCTCTCTTGGAATGCATTTAGATCCTCAACAACGTCGTCTTTCTGTTTCTCTTCTATCATTATTTTTTCATCTTGCGCTGTCCTTATTCCTTCTTCGTTGTCATTAACAAACATTGTTACTCCACTTGTTAACACTGTTTGAATGACACGATCTTTTTGTTTTTGATAGGTGAATACTCCATATTGCTCTTTATTAAGAGTTTCTTCTTTGTTTTCAAGTTGTTTGCTTGGAATAGGTTTACCATTGGTAGGTTCTAACGTCTCTTCCTCATTTTTAAGGAATATTCCTTGCTCAGACATAGTGGATTTCACGATTTGTGTAACCAAATTTGTCAAGTCTGTTTTGAACTTCTGGAGCTTGTTAGTTTCTGTTTCGTAAAATTCATCTTTTTCTTTTTTATCATATTTTTTGTCTTCCTCTTCATTAGTTTTCTCACTTTCAGTGCGAGAATTCTTAGTGTCCAGTATCGAATTAAGTCTTAAGTCCTTGAAAGTCTCGTATATTTCTTCTGTAGAATAGGTCCCCAAGTATCTGGTTTCGTCGGCTTCGTGAGTATTTTTTGTTAATTTTTCATTCATGGTTCTTGATTTTTCGGATTTTTCTTGCTTAGTGTCAGAATCTTGCCCATGCATATAGGTCTTCAATTTCGCAAAACTTTTTTCTTCTATTTTAACTGGGTAACTAGTTACTATTTGTTCTGCAATAACATTTTCATTCGCTTTACTCTTCCGTTTATCATTGGATTTGGTCTTTTTAGCTTTTACCGTTTGGACTCCACCTTCAACATACGTTTAGAGTACTGGGAGGGATGGGTTGTCCGGCTTCGTACATTCCGTGCTTATCCATCATCACCACTTCATTGTTGCAAGAAATGCAGTACATGTCTCTGGAACACGGAAAAATATACTCGATTGTAATAAAAAAAAGGCTTCACTTTTGGTTTGAACTTTATCTTCATCATCATCAGGATCTAAAGGCAAGGTCTTGTCAATGTAGCAAATCATGTCTGTCTGTTGCTGTTCTCTTTAGTTGTTGGTAGGAAGAGCAGCCCATCAGTTTTTAAATATCGTCAAACTAGGATTTCCGGGATCTTCCTCTAGGTCTCTTCCCCAATACTCTTCCTTCAATCTCATGTCTGTCTGTTGCTGTTCTCTTTAGTTGTTGGTAGGAAGAGCAGCCCATCAGTTTTTAAATATCGTCAAACTAGGATTTCCGGGGTCTTCCTCTCGGTCTCTTCCCCAATACTCTTCCTTCAATGATGTTGGTGATGAATTCATTGTGCCTCAGCAGATGACCCACAAGCTTTACTTTCCTTTTCATGATAGAAGTTATTAAGTTTCTTCTTTCTTCTATCATGAACAGAAGTGGGCCACATGTATTACTAAGTGAAATAATGTAAGCATGGGACTCCCCTTAAATTTAGGAGAAGAAAAAGTTACCTATCAGAAAGCAAGTTGTCTTACCTGAGTGCTGGTTTCTTAGCGCCCGAAGCCCCCTGCTCATTATCCTCTGCCAGTCCCTTGAGTTTCTTTTCTAACTTGCTCATAGCGGCTTTGATTTTCGAGTCTGTAAGCTCATCGAATTCTTTCTTTGATGACTTTCGCTTGATTCATTGTTTAGTATGTCTGTGGACATTGTGGTATATGTGGACAAGGATGTGGATACATCAGTGTCCTTTTCATTCTCTTCTATATTTTGTTCTGATGATTCAGACTCTTTCCTTACATCTTGTTTCTTCCTTCAACATGACTTTTTCTCGTTTTTACCATCTGATCTCCATCTGTTTTCCTATGATAATTCTCTTCAGCGGGTACTTCTTCCCTAATATTGGCATTTTCTTTTATTTGCAAATTTTCTTTTTCTGTAAATAGTTTTACACTAACAGATTTAACACTTTTTGTTCCAATATTTTCTTCAATGCCCATTTTAAATTCTGAAAAATTCTGCAAATCTTTGAACGAAGTAGATTCTTCGATGATGTCATCATTTTGGTACGTTTCTTCCCTCTTTGGTAGTTCAACAAAAAGATGACTTTCCCTTGATTCATTGTTTAGTATGTCTGTGGACATTGTGGTATATGTGGACAAGGATGTGGATACATCAGTGTCCTTTTCTTTCTCTTCTATATTTTGTTCTAATGATTCAGACTCTTTCCTTACATCTTGTTTCTTATTTTCACAAAACTCTTCTTGAATATCAGCTTTACTCTGTTTTGATCCATTATCTTGTGTGCTTCTTCCTCTTTTGATATAATTAGACATGGCGCTGTTTCTGGTCATTTCAGGATGTAGACTCTGTTTGTCATTAACTCGTTCTTTTGTAGATGATAATTCACTGTTATTTCCAATGCAGCTGTCGCGATGTACAGTGCTACTACTGTACATTTTCAATGCTTCATTGTATGCATTTTGAAAACAACCAGCGTCATACATTGGCTTTAGTAATCCCTTATCATCATACATATCTGAGTTTAAATAATCTGGATCATCCAATTCACAATGTCGATTTCTTCCGTACAAACTACTCATGTTGATATCTTTCATCTTGGAAATCAATTCAGCTTTCTTATGATGCTTTTGATTTCCTTTTTGGTCAAAGTTCTTGGAATGGCTTGGAAGATCCAGTGAATCTAACGTAAAATAGTCAACAATATCCACTCTGCTTTCCTCATCTGATGGATAAGTTTGCGTTGATCTTTGTTGTGTTGATCTTTTGCCCGCTGTATTATCTCTGGAGAATCCTATATCGGATTGACCATGTGTATTGAGTTGAGCGAACAGTTCTGAATCTTGAACGACATCTCCATCGGAAATATTCACTTTGATTAGAGTTTGATAAGCTGAATCCTGAAGTTGAATAAAATTCGCAGGACTTTTTTCGTACAGGCATTTGATTTCTTTGTTTTTATCGCAATTTCCTTCGCTTTTCTCTTTTGATATCAACGTTAGGTCGGATATATCTTTTTTGTAACCCAATTCTTTAGGATCTGGTAATGTTCCGGGACTCTTTGAAATGTTTTTGTCGTATTGCCATATTTTGACGTCCATTTTATCAGATTTACTTGGCTCTGTTCGGTATCCTGATTCATGTGATACCCAAACCAAATCTTTGAACCTTTGTTCAAGAAGCATTGGTGTAATGTGGACACTGTTTGGTAGGAGTTGAATGAGGTTGTTCATTTGGGTGGTCATATTGTCCATGCGATCCTTTAGATGTTTCTGCTCTTCCTTCAAGTTTTTTTGCTCTTCCTTCAATTTTTCCACTTCAGTCTGGAAAGACATCATCGTGATCTTATGTACTTCCTATTCAACAAAAAATGTTCAAATCGGAAAATTTTAGAAAGTTTTTTTTATTATTATTTTAATTTCACTATACTTTATATTATTATTATTATTATTTTTTTTTTAATGCAAGCGCATTAAAAATAATATAGAACTGTCTAAGTGGATTCGATTCCACGGATAGTGTTCGTTCTCGGAACGGCTGCCATTCTCCTATCCTTTCTTCCTTCTCTCTTCCATTTCGGGACGAAAAGACCTTGGCAGTTACAGTTCCCTCTATCACTATTGCCAGGTTCAAACACTGCTGGGTGTGCTAGTCGCAATCGACCGGTTGGGTGGCCCTGCCTTAGCCGTTACAGTTCCCGCTATCGAACCTTTTTTTCTTCTTCTTATGTATGTACGTATCTTTGCTATGTCTAATTTATTCTCGTTTATTGTTTCAGATGCTACAACAAGTGTATCTACGGGTACTGTAAGGGTCCTCCTGACTACAGTTGTCAGTGCGAGCTCGGCTGGACAGGCGTGGACTGCAGCGTGAATTGTCTGTGTAATAATCATTCCACCTGTGTACATGGGATTGGTATCTGTGATGAGTGCCACGATTGGACTACAGGGGATCATTGTCAATACTGCAGGTAAAGCAACATTATCATGCTTCCCAACAATCCAACTATTTTATATTTATTTCAAGATGAGTGTTTCACCACCGTTTTTATTTCGTACCAATGCAACAACTGCTACATTAGATGCATGTGGTCTGTGTCGTAGCATGTCCATATCAATCCAACTATTTTATATTTATTTCAAGATGAGTGTTTCACCACCGTTTTTATTTCGTACCAATGCAACAACTGCTACATTAGATGCGTGTGGTCTGTGTCGTAGCATGTCCATATTGTCCATCCCGTAGTATGCCTCTCATCAGATGGGCGAGGAGAGACACAATACTTCCCATTTAGGTGCTGGGTGAACACGAGAACACCAGAAAGTAACCCGTTGAAATATTTGCAATCGAAAAACGAGTACAAATTTTTGTCGATGGTAGGATTCGAACCCGGGACCTTCTGCATGGCAAGCAAGCGTGCTACCACTGGACCAACCGTGGACCAATTATTTGAGTCATATTCTTATTGTGGGCAAATCTGCCGCAGATTTTCCGCAATGTAAGCACCTGTACGGTTTGTTTTCAGAGCGGGCAGCTACGGTAATGCCACAACACAGGAAGGCTGCCGTAAGTGTGACTGTAATAGCCATGGCAATTCCGTACTGGGGGTGTGTGATTCCATCACAGGAGAATGCATATGTCAGGATAACACACAGGGCAAGAACTGTGAACGATGTCTGCCTGGCTATTATGGAGATCCCACGTAAGTCTTACCAGATTTTATTTTTATTTAAACCAAGAAATGGCGGGGAGAAAAAAAATTCAATGTTGTGAAATTTAAAAGTATGATGAAGAAACCCTCAGAAGGCTCCTTTATGTGACACAAATAGAACTGGTTATTGTCTGTAAAGGATGTAGTACAGATTTGGTAACCCTGTCTCGGAGACAGTAGAAAAAAAAACTTCTTTTGGTGCCGTATTCTATTGAACGTTGGTAATCATGATGGCTAATTCATTTTTTGTCATGAGCTGCTTGGAGAAGCTGGCATACTTTTGTTGAACCATTGACTGAAATTTTGGATCCAGGATCCAGGATGTTCTTGGTATTCCTCTTTAATTAGAAGCTGATGGTATTTTACAACAGCAATAACAAAAAAATCTTCTAATGTCTACTTGTGTTCCGCTAGGGATGGAGGCACTTGTTACTATCAGTGTATGGCACGCGGTATGCTGACAGGTCCAGGGCCCCAGGGGCTAGGCAGTGGTCTGGCTGAACGTAACGCCTGGGAGGGCAAAGACACTCCGTCCCGCGAGTGTCTCTGGATCATAGGTAGGTACTATTTGAGTAGTCCTGTTCCAAAAGTGGACATTTTTAGGGAAAAGACAAAAAACTCATATCTTTTGAAACAAGCAGCCGATTAGTTTTGGTATTGAAAAAAGCTAAAACCTAAAGGAATCTATTGGTGCATACGGTATTTCGGGTAAAGTTGACATTAATTAGTTATATTAAGGTCAAAGTTCCGAGAAAGGTAAAATTTCGGGGTTTTTTTTTTTTTTTTTTTTTTTTTTTTTTTTTTTTTTTTTTTTTTTTTTTTTTTTTTTTTTTTTTTTTTGTTCTGTGTGGAAAACTATCGATTGATTGATTTTTTGATTTGACTTATACTTCTAGGTCAGAGCTTGGACTCGAATAGCACAGCACCGGCGGACATTATCTTGCTTCGTCTTCAGCCAGACATCAACGTTCCTTGTAATGAGAACGCCGTGTATATTTACGATGGACTGCCCGACTTTGTGACATCGGTAGGAGGGACCCATCAGAGTACTACCCTGGGCGTGTTCTGTACTGAGGATATGCATCGGGGATATGAAGTCCTTGAAGCCAAGTCTGGTAAGAGCTTGTTCACGTGAGTTTTATCCGATTTTTGTCCAAATGTCCTGTAGACAATGTAATTTAAATTACATTCTTCTTTTTCTCATTTAAATTACATTATTCTTTTTCTTCGTCTTTTCCCGTGTACAGATGGGGTCGGCGTTTTTCGTCAGCCTCTCTATCAGCCCTAACTACGGTGATTGCTTTGGGCTAACATTTGGTTTTGGCTACAAATTTTACAAGTTGATGCCCTTCGCACTCAACCGTTGCTATTTCTTTAGCAAGGGAAATTTAGGCTGGTATACTCCTGTTCACGTGAGTTTTATCCGATTTTTGTCCAAATGTCCTGTAGACAATGTAATTTAAATTACATTCTTCTTTTTCTCATTTAAATTATATTATTCTTTTTCTTCGTCTTTTCCCGTGTACAGATGGGGTCGGCGTTTTTCGTCAGCCTTTCTATCAGCCCTAACTAAGGTGATTGCTTTGGGCTAACATTTGGTTTTGGCTACAAATTTTACAAGTTGATGCCCTTCGCACTCAACCGTTGCTATTTCTTTAGCAAGGGAAATTTAGGCTGGTACACTCCCTGTTCAAAGTCCCCCAGCCAGTCTAAGCTTGTAGTAATGTCAAACCTCGATGTCCTCCCCTCAGGTGTTATGACTATTCACTACAAGCAAGGTAAGCCGAGTGAAGGTTTCAACGCCACCTATCAGATCTTCAGCTGCCCGGACAAGTGTCCCGAGAATCGAACCTGTATCAACAACCAGTGTGTGTGCCCCCCGAGGAGAACCGGACCTGACTGTCAGGAAGAAATCTGTCCCAATGAGTGCCACGAGTTTCTCAACCATGGTACTTGTGATCTGGTGAGTAGATGTACGATCAGTTGGACTGTATGATTGGGCCCTTAGGCCAGCGCTGTACCAAATACGTAAGACTTTGTTTAGACTGAGGGAATCCAAAACTTGGACCGTCCTGCCTATCTTTCATAGCTATTCACATGCGGTAAGTTCCATTGGGTGTTCTAGTGTTGTCCCAGGAGATTTCCCACCCAACCGCACTGAAACAGTGTCTGTTTGACTCATTGAGAGATGGTAGTTGAATGATTGACGATGGTAAAAGATGATTGTTTCAGTGCGGTTTTTATTTCGTATTAATGAACGATTGCTACATTAGACCCGTGTGGTCTGTGTCGTAGCGTCCTAGGCTGTTCGAAGGTATTGGCCTTTTGGCTAAAGAGTTCCCCGATTTAGATAGATAGGTACTTTAAAAAAAGGGATGTTTCACCGCCGCGCCGTTTTTATTTGGCAGCTATGAAACAGCTGCTACATTAGACTCCTGTGTTTATTTTGACATTTCAGCCCCGAGAAAGATTTCTACACTCTGCCATTTTGATACCAAGACCAATGCCTGGACCAGTGTAGAGGTAAAAACATCAAAAGGGAAAATAATAATATATGTATAGCAATATAGCATAAGGTGCAGTTGTTAACGCGTTGGACTTTGGATCTGGAGGTTGGTGGTTCAAGTCTAAGTCAAGTCATAAGATTTATCTAGGTGTAATAATCGGGGAACGATATTTGTAACAAGCATTTAAATATGCTTAACACAATTTCTTTATGTAAAAAAAAAGAAATTAAAAACAATGTGGCGAGTGTGGAGGCGGCTTTTGAACTAACTCCACATCTGGAAATAATAAATCAGGTGTGAACATCACACGACTTTCCTTATCCTATTGAATCCGTGTTTCGTGTTGCACCCTTGCCACATTTATTCCCTACATAAACAATTTCAAGTCTCTAGCTCTCATCGTTCTTGAGATATTTTGTTTACAGACAGATACACACACGGACCCGATGGCTGAAACTTTGGAATTAGGCTCCTGAAAACGTGTTCTGGCATTAAAACCTGTCCATCGAAAATTCTGTCGATTAAATTACTTTCCTTTCTCTAGAATAAGGAAAGTACAAAAGGAATTTCAATTGTGGTAAGCATAACTGCTGGTCACAAATGTCATTCCCCGCTTAATACACTACGCTAAATGTCATGACATGACTTGGACTCGAACCACCAACCTCCAGATTCTGGGTCCTAAACATATGTATGAGGTCCATTCTTCTTTATGACTTGTCTGAAATTGAACATAGAACATAACTTGTCTGAAATTGAACATAGAACATGACTTGTCTGAAATTGAACATAGAACATAACTTGTCTGGAATTGGACATAGAACATGACTTGTCTGGAATTCAACATAGAAAAGACTCGATTGATTCACACTTTAGGGATGAGCTTTTCACTCCTCGTCCACACTGCCTCGACAACATAGATGCACCTCGTCGATCGACGGCTGTCGACTGTGTGTGGACACAGCTTAATAAATTATACATACTCTAACACTAACTTTATTCGTGTGCTAACTTGATACCTAAGATGAAAAAGCTGAGTGGTCAAGAACACTGACTAATGACCCAGAGGTGCTGGGTTCAAATTCCGGCCAGGGCGGAAATTTTCTAACCAGATTTTTCCATTCTTGGATAGGCATGGATGCAAAAGAATATGCCTTGAAGTCATGCGAAAGCTGTACCAAAGTACAATCTAAAAAAACACAAGAGGAAATAGAAAACGGTCACTTTTCGGCCATACCTGATCCAGAAGCAGCTAGTTGATTCCTGACACTTGTTACAATCCGACGCCGCACATTGCAGCTCCTTACAGGTGTTCACATTACGCACGGACGTACACTACACTATCAGGTAGATCTGATCAGGTGTACCTGTCGTCAGGTCTACCTGATAGTGAGTGACTGAATTTACCTGGTCCAGAAGCAGCTGGATGATTCCTGACACTTGTTACAGTCCGATGCTGCACACTGCAACTCCTTACAGGCGTTCACATTACGCACGGACGTACACTTGTTACCGGAATCACACGCCACACTCTCCGGAATACAATGCCCGCGCCCGCAGTTTGCACACCACTTGCACGGCTGATGATGGAAATAAAACGAGAATTAGACCACGAACAAATTGAATGCAGTAGCAGTATTGTCGTTTACGACAAAATAAATAATAATAACAATAAAAAAATCGTATTTTCCTTTCCCACTTTCTCCTCTTCTGAAGCTCGTTTGCCCTCTTTTGGTGTTTCCGAAAGAAAAATACAACTTAAGATAAGGCTTATATTATAAGCATAATCTTTTTATATTATTCTACCAAAAGTTTCGTCAACCGCGTAGACATTAGGTTATTTTCCTTTCGGCAAAGTGAATACTGAGGTCAATTTTCAATTCCAAACTAGGTTGGCGTCCGACAGTGAGAATATCATGCAGAAATTATTTCCTATTACATACCTGTTCTTGGTTCCAGTGTATAGGCCACCTGGCCAGACATTCCGTACAGGTGACGGCATCCTGACATCTCCTATTCATCAACCACTGGGCGTTACATATCTGGCCGTTGTTAGTCGTCGTAGTGCCGTTCTGATTATAACAGGGATCCCGCGAGTCCGGTCCGTTATCATAGCAGAAGTGTTTATCGGTGCGCAAGACAGCGCAGTAGGAGCAGCCCAGATATTTCCTTTGAAATAAAACACGTTCGTCATCAGTATGTTTAAGACAAAAGAAAAAGATGGAAAACGCCTATAGTAAAAGAGCCTTACTTTCGGGCCTTGAAGTACTATTAATTGATCTCAGTAACTTAGTAACCAAGAACTGTGCCCACCCATGTGCCCGAGAACTGACTCTCAACCCAGAGGTGCTGGGTTCAAATCCGGGCAGGGCGGAAAGTTTCTAATCAAAATTTCCAGTTTTTGGATAGGCATGGATGTAAAAGAACGTGCCTTGAAGTAATGCGAAAGCGGTGTTGAGGTACGATCTGTTAATAATCTGTTAAATTTCCAGTTTTTGGATAGGCATGGATGTAAAAGAACGTGCCTTGAAGTAATGCGAAAGCGGTGTTGAGGTACGATCTGTTAATAATAAAATAATAGAAAGTAAAAAAGCCACTCACACTCAGAACGCTGACAAACCTAGGTCTGTCAGCGGTCTGAGCGTGAATGGCGGCCATAAGTAAGCAAGAAGTACAGTACACTCACCTGCACTTCTCCTTCTCACTCCACAAGTTACACGGGTCACGGGGTACATAGATCCTAGTCACGTGACTCTGAATACCGCCAGTAAAGCCTCCCATGACGTAGATATAGCCAGTTTCCTCATCATAAGTCATCGAGTGAGCGTACGAGTGTGGAGGCGGCTTTTGAACTAACTCCACATCTGGAAATAATAAATCAGGTGTGAACATCACACGACTTTCCTTATCCTATTGACTCCGTGTTTCGTATTGCACCCTTGCCACATTTCAAGTCTCTAGCTCTCATCGTTCTTGAGATATTTTGTTTACACACAGACACACACACGGACCCGATGGCTGAAACTTTGGAATTAGGCTCTAGGGACCTGAAAACGTGTTCTGGCACTAAAACCTGTCCATCGAAAATTTTGTCGATTAAATTACTTTCCTTTCTCTAGAATAAGGAAAGTACAAAAGGAATTTCAATTGTGGTAAGCATAACTGCTTGTCACAAATGTCATTCCCCGCTTAATACACTACGCTAAATGTCATGACATGACTTGGACTCGAACCACCAACCACCAGATTCTGGGTCCTAAACATATGTATGAGGTCCATTCTTCTTCCTTCGATTTTGGGACGATAAGAAATTCGTCACTCACCTCTGCCAAGTAGTTTCAGCCACTGGTTGCAAGCATAGGAGTAAGCTAGCAATATATCTGACTTGACATAAGGGTGCATACGACCTCCATAGATAATCAAGTGATGAGGAGTCGTGATGGCAGAGTGTAGAAATCTTTCTCGGGGCTGAAATGTCAAAATAAACACATCTAACGACATAGGAGTCTAATGTAGCAGCTGTTTCATAGCTGCCAAATAAAAACGGCGCGGCGGTGAAACATGCCTTTTTTTAAAGTACCTATCTATCTAAATCGGGGAACTCTTTAGCCAAAAGCCTAGGACGCTACGACACAGATCACACGAATCTAATGTAGCAATCGTTATTATACGAAATAAAAACCGCAGTGAAACAATCATCTTTTACCATCGTCAATTATTGAACTACCATCTCTCAATGAGTCAAACAGACACTGTTTCAGTGCGGTTGGGTGGAAAATCTCCTGGGACAACACTAGAACACCCAATGGAACTTACCGCATGTGAATAGCTATGAAAGATAGGCAGGACGGTCCAAGTTTTGGTCGGGTAATGGAACTTACCGCATGTGAATAGCTATGAAAGATAGGCAGGACGGTCCAAGTTTTGGTCGGGTAATGGAACGCGTAGAGGCGATCTGAAATGAAGGTTCTATTGACGGCATATGTGTAGCCACCAAACACGTAGAAACTTTGAGACTGCACATGAAACACGGTACTGTGGCCATAGATACCTGGACATGAAACAAACATAACGGAACTGATGTATTTAGAAAATTAGATGACAAAAAGCTACACAACATAGTAAGCTCCCATGGCGTAGTGGTCACTGCCCTCGCCTTGCACGCGGGAGACCCGGGTTAGATTCCCGGCGGGGTCAAAAAATTTGTATCATCCAAATGATTGATTCCGTGACTGGCTGTTGTGGGGCCCACTCAGCCTCGTGAGGAAAATGAGCAGCTGTGTAAAATAAATGCGCATAGCGACCGGTGCCAGCATGGTAGGGTAAACATTAAGCGCTGGATTATCGAGATATTTGGAAAATCTTACAATGCTGCAGTGATCACCAATGTTGTGATATGTTGTTGTTTTTGTTTGCAAATGTCGGGTTATTTGACTACTAGGTCATTTTACCTCTGGCTTCCCAATATTGATCTACAATGTCATTGCTGACTTCCAAGGCAGGACAGAAGTTTAGATGAACTGAGTTCATAGGACTGTTTAAGGAACAAATAGGAGAAGATTTTAGACCAAAGCGGTGGAGATGTTCAGCCAAACAGTCATGCCCAGTGAGCAGCCGAAAATGAGCAACAGCGGCCTTTCTGATATAATAACACAAAGTTGTGATATAATAACACAAAGAAACGGCATTTATTATTATTACCTAGAGGTCCATTGCCCGAAGTTTCCAAGGTCATCCAGGAGTTGTTGTCCCAGTTATATTCCCACACATGTTTGAGGAAGCCATGCCGGGGACTAAATCCACCAATCAGGATCAAGCTTTCTTCTTCCTTGTCCTCAGAGCGGCGCAGAGTTAGGGTGTGGCCTGCTACAGGGGGAGGAGAGGGGGAGGTCTGAAAACAGTATGTAGAGAGAAGATTATGGTATAAGTTGAGAGAGGCTGTTTTTTATTATGGTACTTTTTTTTCCTTTTTGAAGAGGTTTGACAGAGGGAACTGTATCTAGCTGCTAAGGTCTTATTGTCCCGAAATTGAAGAGAGAAGGAAGACTGAATAGGAGAAAGCCAGCCGTTCCGAGAACGAACATTATCCCATCAGGACAAAATCCGCCCCGGGTGTGAATCGAACCTGCGGCCTAGCGCTTACAAGGCAGACGCGCTACCAACCAAGATAACTAGGCTGAAGTAGAGAGAAGCTGTATTTTATTATGGTACTTTTTTTTTTATTCCAAAAAAGAGATTTCGCTTTGGACGTCCACTATTGCTGTCATGGACCACTTATGTATTTTCAATGGTTATCTGAAAGATTGCCTCCGAGTGAAATTTGGCTATTTTTGGTTCAAAAAATTCCAAGAACCAAAGTCTGTCTCTGATGTTATGGGAGATGTTTTAATACATGGGATTCTGTAGGTAAACCCATGGAACATGCTTTGGCAGTTATTGTGATCCATTGCTCTAATTGTGTTGAGAATAAAATTCCATACCTCGGCTAGGATTGAACCCACGCCCTCCTGTTTACCAGGCGAGCGTCTTGACCACTACACCAATTCTTACCTCAATCAAAGTCCAGCGATCATTTATTGAAGAGAGAAGGAAGACTGGATAGGAGAAAGCCAGCCGTTCCGAGAACGAACATTATCCCATCAGGATAAAATCCGCCCCGGGCGTGAATCGAACCTACGGCCTAGCGCTTACGAGGCAGACGCGCTACCAACCAAGCTAACTAGGCTGGCTTGGTACTTTTTTTTTTATTCCACCAAAGAGATTCCGCTTTGTACGTCCACAACTGCTGCCACAGGCCACTTATATATTCAAGGGTTACCTGAAAGGAGGCCTCTGAGTGAAATTTGGCTATTTTTGGTTCAAAAAATTCCAAGAACCAAAGTCTGTCTCTCATGTTATGGCAGATGTTTTAATACATGGGATTCTATAGAAACCCATGGAACATGCTTTGGCAGTCATTGTGATCCATTGTTCTAATTGTGTTGAGAATACAATTCCATACCTCGGCTAGGATTGAACCCACGCCCTCCTGTTTACCAGGCGGGCGTCTTGACCACTACACCAATTCCTACCTCAATCAAAGTCCAGCGATCATTCTTGACATTGAACTTCCAGAAGTCACTCAGTGTTCTATTGGGACTCTGCGATAGGCCTCCAAACACGAAGATCTCATGGGTAGAATGAACCAACTCAGCCGCGTGGAAGTAACGTCCCCTGGGCATTGTAGCTTCGTTGTTATAGCCGATGGTGATCTGTGAAATAAAAAGGGAAAAACTAAATTTATATCAAAATCACATTACTTTTAATTTCTTTTTTTACATAAATTGTGTTAAGCATATTTAAATTCTTGTTACAAATATCGTTCCCCGATTATTACACCTAGATAAATCTTATGACTTGACTTGGACTTGAACCACCAACCTCCAGATCCAAAGTCCAACGCGTTAACAACTGCACCACTGAGGTTGGTTACTTATGCTATATTGCTATACATATATTATTATTTTCCCTTTTGATGTTTTTACCTCTACACTGGTCCAGGCATTGGTCTTGGTATCAAAGAGTCGAATATCATTGAGAGGACCATGGGACAGGGAGTAGCCACCGAATAGCCACAACTGTCCGCGCCTGTCCGCCAACAGTGTGTGTCCAAACCGGGGCAACATCTTCCTCAGATGATCAAACTGATCTGATAAGTGATCCGTGTTGAACAGGGGAGAGAATATGAGTTGCCTATCAGACAGCGGGGTACCGCAGTCTAGCGAACCGTACTCTGGCTTACACACACAACGACCGTATTTCTGAAAATAAACGAAGAAAAATAATTACATTACACTAAAAATGATTTTGGGTGAGTAAAAACACAATTATATTACCTATTTAGCATATTTATTTATTTTCAAATTCGGACAAATTTTCACTTTTTTCTTTCTTCTTCTTTTTTTAGTTTCTCAAGTAAAAAAGAAAAAAAATCCCATTTTCTTTTCATTATGATATAATATACCCTGTTTATACTGCAAGAATGAGACTGAAAAGTCCCTTTATTCCCTCAGTCTAAACAAGGTCTTACGTATTTGGTACAGCGCTGGCCTAAGGGCCCAACTGATCGTACATCTACTCACCAGATCACAAGTACCATGGTTGAGAAACTCGTGGCACTCATTGGGACAGATTTCCGATATGTAACGCCCAGTGGTTGATGAATAGGAGATGTCAGGATGCCGTCACCTGTACGGAATGTCTGGCCAGGTGGCCTATACACTGGAACCAAGAACAGGTATGTAATAGGAAATAATTTCTGCATGATATTCTCACTGTCGGACGCCAACCTAGTTTGGAATTGAAAATTGACCTCAGTATTCACTTTGCCGAAAGGAAAATAACCTAATGTCTACGCGGTTGACGAAACTTTTGGTAGAATAATATAAAAAGATTATGCTTATAATATAAGCCTTATCTTAAGTTGTATTTTTCTTTCGGAAACACCAAAAGAGGGCAAACGAGCTTCAGAAGAGGAGAAAGTGGGAAAGGAAAATACGATTTTTTTATTGTTATTATTATTTATTTTGTCGTAAACGACAATACTGCTACTGCATTCAATTTGTTCGTGGTCTAATTCTCGTTTTATTTCCATCATCAGCCGTGCAAGTGGTGTGCAAACTGCGGGCGCGGGCATTGTATTCCGGAGAGTGTGGCGTGTGATTCCGGTAACAAGTGTACGTCCGTGCGTAATGTGAACGCCTGTAAGGAGTTGCAGTGTGCAGCATCGGACTGTAACAAGTGTCAGGAATCATCCAGCTGCTTCTGGACCAGGTAAATTCAGTCACTCACTATCAGGTAGACCTGACGACAGGTACACCTGATCAGATCTACCTGATAGTGTAGTGTACGTCCGTGCGTAATGTGAACACCTGTAAGGAGCTGCAATGTGCGGCGTCGGATTGTAACAAGTGTCAGGAATCAACTAGCTGCTTCTGGATCAGGTATGGCCGAAAAGTGACCGTTTTCTATTTCCTCTTGTGTTTTTTTAGATTGTACTTTGGTACAGCTTTCGCATGACTTCAAGGCATATTCTTTTGCATCCATGCCTATCCAAGAATGGAAAAATCTGGTTAGAAAATTTCCGCCCTGGCCGGAATTTGAACCCAGCACCTCTGGGTCATTAGTCAGTGTTCTTGACCACTCAGCTTTTTCATCTTAGGTATCAAGTTAGCACACGAATAAAGTTAGTGTTAGAGTATGTATAATTTATTAAGCTGTGTCCACACACAGTCGACAGCCGTCGATCGACGAGGTGCATCTATGTTGTCGAGGCAGTGTGGACGAGGAGTGAAAAGCTCATCCCTAAAGTGTGAATCAATCGAGTCTTTTCTATGTTGAATTCCAGACAAGTCATGTTCTATGTCCAATTCCAGACAAGTTATGTTCTATGTTCAATTTCAGACAAGTTATGTTCTATGTTCAATTTCAGACAAGTCATGTTCTATGTTCAATTTCAGACAAGTTATGTTCTATGTTCAATTTCAGACAAGTCATGTTCTATGTTCAATGCCAGACAAGTTATGTTCTATGTTCAATTTCAGACAAGTCATGTTCTATGTTCAATTTCAGACAAGTTATGTTCTATGTTCAATTTCAGACAAGTCATGTTCTATGTTCAATGCCATACAAGTTATGTTCTATGTTCAATTTCAGACAAGTCATGTTCTATGTTCAATTTCAGACAAGTCATGTTCTATGTTCAATTTCAGACAAGTCATGTTCTATGTTCAATTTCAGACAAGTCATGTTGACTGCCGAGTCAGGGCTTCTCGTATCCAGTGAACCAATTTATGATTGGAATTGTGCAGTGAAGACTGATGCCAACCGAACCAATATCAAACTCAAGACGGGAAGTTCGTGTCCTCTGAGATGTGATCAGAGAACGGATTGTCAAGATTGTCTTACATCGAGTGTAAGTATCAGTCCATGAAATATAACAAAAAAGATAAAAACTTTTTTCCTTCTTCTTAATTTTCTTATTGAATTTGCAAATTTCACTCCCACCTTTCCTAGAATGCCTATTCGACACCCAGAAATGGACTGACTTTATTATCCCTGCCGTACAAAGACAGCCACTCACTATCAGGTAGACCTGACAGGTACCTAACCTAATCAGGTCACCTGATGAGGTATACGCCTGATGAGCACACACACTATCAAGTAGACCTGATCAGGTGCACCTGTGCCAGCCACTCACTATCTACCTGACAGCGAGTGGCTGGCCTAAGCTTAACCCGACTTTTAGGGGTATTTTCCCCTACACCTAAGCCTTTTTGTGTACGAGAAAGGTATTTAAATCTGACTTGTACCTTCTGTATTTCTGCTGGACAGGGAGGAGAAGGTGGATGGCACGAGTGTCGCTGGTCCTCCATGTTGAACGAGTGTATATCTCCCAGCTATGAGGCCCTGTACTGTGCTGGTGGTGTGTGTGGTCTGGTGCTAGGACCTCACCAAGCACCTCAGTGTCCCAGGTCCTGTTCTGCCTATACCCAATGCTCTACGTGTTTGAGACACGCTCACTGTGGCTGGTGTGCTCTGCAGAGAGATACTACAGGAGGAATGGTGAGTTAAGTTGTATTTTGAGTATTTTCCTCTCGGAATTTCGCCCCTTTTTGGTGTGATATCGCTTATATTAAACCATAGAAAATTCAAGATGGCGCGACACGAAGCACCAACCTCCAGATCTCAAGTCCATTATGCTAAGGCCAGCAACTCACTATCAGGTATCAGGTAGACCTGATCAGGTGTAAGGTCTAGCTGATAGTGAGTGGCTGGCCTAAGGAATACACCACATAATATGATAATATTATTAGGTACCTACCTATTAGTTCAGCTCTTTTTTATGACTTACCATCTCATTACTTTAGGAATCGGAACTTTAATTGAGAGTATAATTGATACTTTACTGTTTAATTAATTAATTTACCTTTAAACAATAACGAAATTCGGTGTCAAATAAATAAGTTCCACTGTTTTATTAATTCCAGGGTGTGTGTTTTATTGTAATTAATTTTCTTTTAAATAACGAAATCCAGAGCCCAATAAATTAATTCCACATTATTCATTCCAGGGCGTGTGTACAGAAGGATCTCTCAATAGCCCCTCGTCAGGGCCTGAAAGTTCTACTTGTGATATTCTGTTCTATCAGACTTACCCTGATCAAGTGATTGAAGTCAATAATAACGATAGCTTCTCTTGGAACTATGTCAAGTAAGTTCACCTTTTTGAAAAAAAAAAAATGAATTGGTCTTTTCGTTTTTCATAATAGGTAATATGTAATTAACTACTTACGTCAGAAAATGTCTTGAGAGTTTATACAAACCAAACATCCGCCTAAGTAGCAATCCCTTACTTTATGCAAAATGTTGCTCTATGAAACAGTCTTTGTAAGAATAAATTTGTTTTGTGTTTGTGGTCCTACAGTAATTTTCTTTTTTATACATCTTGTAACTATACGTTTATCAATGTACATTTAGTCTTGTGGACGTTTATCAATGTACATTTAGTAGACTCTTCTAAAAGTTTCTTCAATTGTTGTCCCCTTGTTCCTTCTTACCTCGTTCACACCATAATAATACCGTTTCCGAAAGTTTCCCGAAAGGAAAATACACCTAATTATAACATACTTTTTTACTTCCTCAGATGTCCTCCGGAGAACGAATGTCTGAACGACCACCACACGTGTGATCCTCAGAGCGAGCAATGTGTAGACCTGGCCGACGGGTTCGAGTGTGTGTGTGGACGCGGCTATAATAAGAGCGAGGAGGGAGGGGAGTGTGTACCGGTGTGTAGTCAAGGGTGTGTACGCGGCGTGTGCTCGGAACCGGACAAGTGTCAGTGTGACTTTGGGTAAGAAATCTTAGTTACCGCCATTATTATTATGTAGGTTTTTTTAATTCTTTTTTAAGAGGTTTGATAATGTTTGATAGGGGAAACTGTAACTACTAAGGTCTTATCGTCTCAAAATTGAAAAGAGAACGAAGACAGGATAGGAGAAATCCTGCCGTTCCGAGAACGAACCGTATCTGTTTAGGATAAAATCCGTCCCGGGCGGGAATCAAACCCGCGAACCAGCGATTACAAGGCAGGGGCGCTACCAACCAAGCCAACTAGGCTGGCAAAGTAGGTGGCTTTCTCTTATCCTGTCTTCCTTTTCTCTTCGCTTTCGAGGAGATAAGACCTTGACAGTTAAAGTTCCCTCTATCAAACGTCTAAATAAATCAGAAGATGTAAATGATTCTATTGGAATTTTTTGTTCTTCCAGATATGTGGGTGTCAATTGCAGTATCCAATGTCAATGTAATGGACATGCAGACTGCGCAGGTCCTGATAAACTAGACGTATGTCTCCGATGTCATAATCATACCAAGGGCCCTCAGTGTGATAAGTGTGAACCTCTGTATGTAGGTAAGTAGTAGTATTGATACTTGAGTGTTAGCTTTTTTTTACTTTCCTTATCCTATAGGAAGGAAAGTAATGTATTTTGTTGGCCAAAAGCGAGAAACTTCAAACTTTTACCTGTAAACTTTTACCTGTATTTTTCGAAGGTCTTTTCAAAGCAATTTTCAGCTTATGTCGTTGAATTTCATAGGAATATTGTGTCTTAAGTAACTCTATGAATTTCATAGTAATTATAGGCTAATCTCTATGAATTTCATTGTAATTTGGTGCCTTATCTCTATAAATATTCTAGTAATTTTGTGCCTTCTATGACTGTGTCAGGTGATCCCCGTGACAATGGTGAGTGTGTGCCATGTTCCGAGTATTGCAATGGCCACACAGGTCTCTGCATAAACGCATCTTTGGCTTCACTCCCCTTCTCTCCCGAGTCTGGAGGTACATCTGAACTAGCTGCCTTCCTAGATGAAGGACCTACCACCAGGGCGCGCTGTATGCATTGCGGTAATCACACGACGGGGCCCAAGTGTGAAGATTGTGTTGAAGGTAAGGAGAATAGACAGTCAAGGAACTAGAATATCTGAGCCTTTGGCGATTAATGGCCAGGACCACAGTGACAGTCCGATTGTGGGTTTCATTAACCTTTTTTGTCCCTAACAGCCTATTAAACTTATACAAATCAAATGGAGCCTTAACAGGTCTTCTAGGGCCTGAAAAAAAGGAAGATAAAAAACTCCTTTCTGCTCTTCAGGAGTTTCCTCTATAAAGCGTACAAAGAGTACAAAGTTGGCGAGACTCTAGTCGAATGAGAGTCAACAATGAAGTATTCAATTAATATAACGGTAAGCAAAAATGTCCAAAAAGGAAGATAAAAAACTCCTTTCTGCTCTTCAGGAGTTTCCTCTATAAAGCGTACAAAGAGTACAAAGTTGGCGAGACTCTAGTCGGATGAGGGTCAACAATGAAGTATTCAAATAATATAACGGTAAGCAATAATGTCCGATTGTCTTCTATTCTCAGGCTATTTCCGAGGGTCTCACGATCTCCGCGCACACTGTAGACCATGCGAGTGTCACGGGCACGGCAACACATGTGACCCTGTATCTGGTGAGAAGTGTAACTGTGGTAACAACACGGAGTCTGACCCTTCCTGTCAACTCGCCAGTAAGAACGCTAACCAGGCGTGCTTCCAGTTGCAATGTTCACGCTGTAAGGACTCCTATACTGGCACACCGACTAATGGACATCAGTGTTATAAGGTTATGAATGTGGACGCCAGGTTCTGTTTGGACTCGAAGCTACTGGACGAGTGCAAGATGAAACCGAAGGGACTCAACCCGGGACAGTCTGTAAGTGAAAATATTGTCTTACTTAAAAAAAGAGGAATTTTAACTGTGTTTAGCATTAATTCTTGTCACAAATGTCGTTCTCACTGTAGACCATGCGAGTGTCACGGGCACGGCAACACATGTGACCCTGTATCTGGTGAGAAGTGTAACTGTGGTAACAACACGGAGTCCGACCCCTCCTGTCAACTCGCCAGTAAGAACGCTAACCAGGCATGCTTCCAACTGCAATGTTCACGCTGTAAGGATTCCTATACGGGAACACCGACTAATGGACATCAGTGTTATAAGGTTATGAATGTGGACGCCAGGTTCTGTTTGGACTCGAAACTACTGGACGAGTGCAAGATGAAACCGAAGGGACTCAACCCGGGACAGTCTGTAAGTGAAAATATTGTCTTACTTAAAAAAAAGAGGAATTTTAACTGTGTTTTAGCATTAATTCTTGTCACAAATGTCGTTCTGCACCTAATACATTACACTAAATTTTCCGACTTGACTTGGACTCGAACCACCAATCTCCAGATCTAATATCCACCGTGTTAACCACTACACCACTGAGGTTGGTAATGGTTATGTTGTCTAAAACGAACGGATATTTAAAATATTACACTTGTCAACAGTACCAATTTTTTTTTTTTTTCTTTTTTTTAGAGGTTAAATTATACACTACAGTATACAAGCTTACTGAAGTATTGTACTATAATTTCTCTCTGTTTGCAGGTATTTTTCGCATTGCAGCCGCGTTTCATGAACGTTGATATCCGAGTGAGTGTAGACGTCACCCAGGGCAGTCTAGATCTCTACCTATCGCCTCGTGATGATACCCTGGTGGTCAACTATAACACTACGCTCAACTCTCATGTCATAGGCCTGGATCCGAAGTACGACTATATGGATATCGAGTCCATCCCTGGTCTCAGCATGGGTTTACAGGGAGGAGGGTCTACAACCAAGAGACACGTTCATATGCCATACAGGTAAGTCCAGGGTAAACCAGAGGGTCTGGGAAACTGAGAGCATTGATTGGAACCAGCTGGGACTGAGTGAAAAAATAACTCAATTTCGAATTCTCTTCATCTATTGGGGATGTATTTCAATGATTACCACCCACATGAGGTCAAAAAAAAACTTACATTTTAATAAATTAAATAACTGACCTGTATTATTAATATTTCTAGGATTGAGGAACGAGTAGCTAGCGGCCTGTCTACCTTCATCACGGTCGGTCGTAACAACACCATTCTCATCGTACGTAACATAACACACCGTCTAGTATTGACCTTACCTCAGGATAGACAGGACCTCTCCAACACACGGTTCTACCTCGCCCTGGTAGCCACCCACTTGGTTCCTAAGCCAGCGTACGGGGTTCTATTCTTCCGTCAGGATCAACTTCATATTGACCTGTTTGTTTTCTTCTCCGTGTTCTTCTCTTGTTTCTTCCTATTCCTTGCCTCGTGTGTGGTGGCGTGGAAAGCAAAGCAAGCAGCAGATCTGCAGCGTGCCAGGAGACGTCATGTGGTAGAGATGATGACCCTGGCGAGGAGACCCTTCGCCACTGTCTCTGTGTGTCTTGCCTCCCCTCATCATAGGAGGAGGGGAAGGTCACGAGGTGGGGGAGGGGAGATCAGACCCGTCGCGTTAGAACCAACAGGGAATGCTCTGGCTGCAGTGAGTACGATATTTGTCAAGTTACCAGGAGGACGCGCCTCCCCTGTGAAGCTAGCACTGGCTTCATCTCTGATTACCCTGGCTAGGTCTAATGTAAACCCGGCCGCTACCAGACCATTCCTCAGGAGACGTAATGAACGCTCCTAGTGTACACGCGGCCTAATGCACCATGTACTTAACCTGAGAATAGTCAGGGAATTGTAAGTCCTGGGGGATATTGTGACGTCATACTTCTCACTCCTCGCACAGAAATGACAATGTTTCTGCATGCAGAGTGAGGAGTGATTCGTAAAATAATCCACAGGTCTTGTCAGTAACCTGGTTCTGTTATGGCCTTGCCCACAAAGTGAGTTTAAACTCCGTTTAAATTGAACTCTTGAAATTTTAATTTTCAGATCAGATTGCTTAATCTAAGAGTTTAAGTTAAACGGAGTTTAAACTCACTGTCGACCCGGCCATTCGTTGTTTACCATTAAGTATTAACTCGTATACAGACCTTGTTTCCTTAGTATTACCAGTATTTTGTTTTTCTGTACAGTATTTTTATTAGGCCCGATATCACCGTCACTTTTAGATATAAAATTCTCAATCAAGCATTTCTTACCTGATTAGCCGAATGTTAAAACCACTCTACATTTCGTGATGGTGACATTGGACCTTATTATTTTTGTTGTTATTGATTTTACTTAATTCATAGTTTTGTTTTGCTTTGTATGAGCAAAAGCGTTGGTATTATTTCTCCCTCGTTTTTTGATGTGTTTAATTTTTGGCAGCAGAGGCGTATATACTTCTTCGGGCCCCGCAAGATTTCGCTTAAGGCCCCCCTGGATCAATATATTGATGGGGGGTGCTCCACGTAATAGGTTTTTGGGGCCCTTGAATGTGCCCCTCTGGGGCCTTTCGCACCTTGGGGGCTCTAAGGGTTGAATATACGCCAGTAACATCGAACAAATTAATGGTACAATCTCCATTCGACCTAATAAATTAATTCTGGCTTTCTCCTATCCTGTCTTCCTTCTCTCTTCGCTTTCCGAACGATAAGACCTTGGCATTTCCCTCTAACCTCTTTAAAAAAAAAAAAATGTCCACTGACAGAACTAGTACATATGTGACCTCAGCTATTACCTCTATCTGTGACCTGAGCCATTACCTCTATCTGTGAACGCAACCATTATTATCAGCTATCCCAATATTTTTCGTCCTTAGCTACATATGTAAATTGTTTCTTGTCTGGTGTCAGATCTTCCTTCCCCATTGATCTCAATTGAGTCCTTCCTGAATTAAAACTAAAGCCACCTTGCTCTCTTCCTGGAATTTCAACTATCCTCACGAGGCTGAGTGCACCCCGATGTCCCAGATCGTCACCCGTCCAGATACTAACCACGCACAATGTCACCTTCAGTGATCAGCCAAGATGTGCTATAGCGTATAGCCGCTGGCTTTCTCAAGGTTTTGATATCTATGCCTCTTGCATGTTCCTAATTTGAATGTGATTTTAGCGAAATATTACCTGGTAGGTGGAAATTTAAATCTTTGGTGTAAAAGATTGCATATTAAAAGTCTTCCTGAAATTCCTCCAAAATCATTTTTATGAAATCAATGTGTTCTGGGCCCTACTAGGTGCTACTCTTTAAAATAAAACCGTAAAATATACAAGACCCTTTTTAGAAACTGCTGAGCTAAAGTGACTTTTTAATCCTTGAAAGTTATGCAAAAGCTGTGTAACGTTTTTCTACCTATCACGGGGTTCTATTCTTCCGTCAGGATCAACTTCATATTGACCTGTTTGTTTTCTTCTCCGTGTTCTTCTCTTGTTTCTTCCTATTCCTCGCGTCGTGTGTGGTGGCGTGGAAAGCAAAACAAGCAGCAGATCTGCAGCGTGCCAGGAGACGTCATGTGGTAGAAATGATGACCCTGGCGAGGAGACCCTTCGCCACTGTCTCTGTGTGTCTTGCCTCCCCTCATCATAGGAGGAGGGGAAGGTCACGAGGTGGGGGAGGGGAGATCAGACCCGTCGCGTTAGAACCAACAGGGAATGCTCTGGCTGCAGTGAGTACGATATTTGTCAAGTTACCAGGAGGACGCGCCTCCCCTGTGAAGCTAGCACTGGCTTCATCTCTGATTACCCTGGCTAGGTCTAATGTAAACCCGGCCGCTACCAGACCATTCCTCAGGAGACGTAATGAACGCTCCTAGTGTACACGCGGCCTAATGCACCATGTACTTAACCTGAGAATAGTCAGGGAATTGTAAGTCCTGGGGGATATTGTGACGTCATACTTCTCACTCCTCGCACAGAAATGACAATGTTTCTGCATGCAGAGTGAGGAGTGATTCGTAAAATAAACCACAGGTCTTGTCAGTAACCTGGTTCTGTTATGGCCTTGTCCACAAAGTGAGTTTGAACTCCGTTTAAATTAAACTCTTGAAATTTTAATGTTCAGATCAGATTGCTTAATCCAAGAGTTTAAGTTAAACGGAGTTTAAACTCACTTTTGTGGGACCCGACCATTAGTTGTTTACCATTAAGTATTAACTCGTATACAGACCTTGTTTCCTTAGTATTACCAGTATTTTGTTTTTCTGTACAGTATTTTTATTAGGCCCGATATCACCATCACTTCTAGATATAAAATTCTCAATCAAGCATCTCTTATCTGATTGGACGAAATATTGGCCGAATGTCGAAACCAATCTACATTTCGTCCAATCAGAGAGCCAAAAGTGATAGTGGAATCGGACCTCATTATTTTTGTTGTTATTGATTTTACTTAATTCATATTTTTGTTTTGCTTTGTATGAGCAAAAGCGTTGGTATTATTTCTCCCTCTTTTTTGATGTGTTAATTTTTTGGCAGCAGAGGCGTATATACTTCTTCGGGCCCCGCAAGGTTTTGCTTGAGGGCCCCCTGGATCAATATATTGACGGGGGGTGCTCCACAATATAGGTTTTTAGGGCCCTTCAATGTGCCCTTCCGGGCCCCCCGCACCACGAAGGCTGTGAGGGATATACGCCAGTAACAATGAACAAATGAATGGTACAATCTCCAATCGACCTAATAATTTAATTCTGGCTTTCTCCTATCCTGTCTTCCTTTTCTCTTCGATTTCGGGACGATAAGACCTTGGCAGTTACAGTTCCCTCTATCAAACCTCCTAAAAAAAATAAAATGTCACTGACAGAACTAGTGCTTACTTCCTAGCCTCTATACATATGTGACCTCAGCTATTACCTCTATCTGTGACCTCAGCTATTACCTCTATCTGTGAACGCAGCCAATTTTAGCTATCCCAATATTTTTCGTCCTTAGCTATGTAAATTGTTTCTTGTCTGGTGTCAGATCTTCCTTCCACATTGATCTCAATTGAGTCCTTCCTGAATTAAAACTAAAGCCACCTTGCTGTCTTCCTGGAATTTCAACTATCCTCACGAGGCTGAGTGCACCCCGATGTCCCAGATCGTCACCCGTCCAGATACTAACCACGCACAATGTCACCTTCAGTGATCAGCCAAGATGTGCTATAGCGTATAGCCGCTGGCTTTCTCAAGGTTTTGATATCTATGCCTCTTGCATGTTCCTAATTTGAATGTGATTTTAGCGAAATATTACCTGGTAGGTGGAAATTTAAATCTTTGGCGTAAAAGATTGCATATTAAAAGTCTTCCTGAAATTCCTCCAAAATCATTTTTATGAAATCAATGTTTTCTGGGCCCTACTAGGTGCTACTCTTTGAAATAAAACCGTAAAATATACAAGACCCTTTTTAGAAACTGCTGAGCTAAAGTGACTTTTTAATCCTTAAAAGTTATGCAAAAGCTGTGTAACGTTTTTCTACCTATATCTATTACCTACCTACTGTCTACTAGTAGTATTATTTTCTCATATGTACTTTATGGATCTTATGTTTCTCATTTTTACGCATTTTATTTTTATTCTGTTTGTATGTATTATTTTAATATGACTATTTTTTGTGTACAAGCAACAAATTGGGTGTCAGTGAACGTAAGTTTATATTTGTACAAAAACTATTGAATAAAAAACAAACGAAAGAAATATCTATTATTTTATTATTGAGCCGGTTGCTAGTTTTTTTACTCTTTTTTGTATTCTCAATATTATGTCTTTCACTGAATTTTCCTAGTTCAAAGTAGGTCAAAATTATGCTGTAGGTAAAAATTTATGCTGTAAGTAAACGCTGAAAAAGAAAGTGAAAAGAAAACTCGAATCGAGAAAATAGTTAACAATATATTATGCTCTGTATATATTTCATAATAATAAATATTTCGTCTTTTCCAATCAGATTTGGAGTGACATCAGTGCTAACACTGATGCTTTGTATCCTAATGTAACAAATGGATAAGCTATGGTACATAACAGTTTACATGGAAAGTTTCAAGTCTCTGGGACTTGCATAGCGTAGGTTCAGGGTTCGAAACATTCTCTAATACATTCACTGGGTTTATTTAATTTTCATATAATTTAATCATGTTGTAATTTTTTTTATTTTCTTGTCAAGAAAGCTTTTGGTATTTTTGTCACAAAGGAGACTGACAATTTAATATGAGTCCTTGTAGAAGGGCGGACATTTTTCAAGTAGAATGACATTATTTATTTATGGAAGCTCTTCATTGGTTACCTAGCCATTTTATACTGACAGATTTTGAAAGAAAGCATGCATTAAAGAAAGATTATTGTCCCAATCAGGAGTTAACTTAAAACGATAAAACTTTTGTTCAAATATGTTGAACATATAATTATTTCAAAATTTTCTTTGGCAAGCGTAAACAAATCACATTTTTTTCACCTTTGATTTTTCCAATCTTAACTGTCAATTTTATATTTAGTATTTAAAATATATATTTTTTAAAAAATCTACGTAACACCAACTAAAATTATAATAATGTACCGAGGCCTTGCTAAGTGTCACCGAGCGACAGTGATCTAGGCAAGATGCGGGATTTTGAATTTTAAAATTCAATTTTCCCGAAGGTTTTTACAAGTAGACAAATTCATGTTAACAAAGTTTTCCAAGTACTCGACAAAACAAAAGTTATTTTCTTTTATAATAAAACAAAATTGTGTCTGGAATTTTGAAACATCTTTATGTAAATCCGAAACCTTATCACTAAGTGCGCTCGAAACCTTTTGTAAGCAGGGTACAAACCATTAGGTATAATCTTAAACAACGACCAACTATATTATTCTTTTGAAAAACATTTTATTGAAATTATACAATAATTTCTACCGAGATGGTAAGGAGAGGTTAGAGAAAATGTCCAAGTTTTTCTTGTGAGGATAAAAATAATGAAAGCCATTTAGCTGTTTGAGAGTTCTGAATGTGTGATTGACTTATCGTGGAAAGCCCTCCAGTGTGTTAGCTCAAATTATCCTGAATCAAAATGAAAAAAAAAGTATACAAGCGCAAAATGAAAATCTTGACGGTAAAATTTTGCTATAGATTGTCTATGAGTTTGCAATTCCCTGCTTTAAATATTAATTTTAAGTTTACTTGAATTTGAGCTGAAATGAAGAGGTCACACATGACCAGATGTTTTAAGTACCATAAAGCATTCATTAAGTGAGGTCTATTGAAGATTTTTTTCTGTAGGAAAGCTGAAATTTAGAGGAATTCTTATTTTTTATGCAATTTAAGTACTAAGAAGACTAGGAAGAGAGATTAGTAACAGTGTATAATTTATCGGCGCTGGCAGCCTGTAGCTTATGCGCCATGTAAAGACACAACTTAATCAATTTCCTATTGTCTCCCATTCGAAACAATTTTAATATAAAAAGCAACAACAACAGTTTAATAACAAAACATAAAATATCAAATTTTCTGTGTATGAAATCGGATGTCACTTAAACTATCTAAAACATAAAAAATACAATTATATGCTAGAAGCCATTTTCATTTCTGTGTTTCTCGAAAGGAGACGCATTCTAGGATAAAAATTTACATCTAAAAGCGAAGATCAACACATACACGGGTTGAATTTTATTTCAAATCCTATTTCCCATCTATTTGGTGTTTGAAAGTTATTTTTCCATGATTTCAGTTGAAATAAAAGTAACTTACTTTGTTGTTAATGAGTTATTTAATTTCGGACATGAAAAATCGACCGGTGTATGCTTTGGTCTAACTTAACACGTGAATGAATCATGAATGATAAAAGTTTTTTTTATATCCATGATATTTTAACATTATGAATATAATTAAATGTTTTATTTTAGGTACTTCTACAGGCTAACACACTTAAAAATAGGTATTTTGTCTATGATAAAAAAAAAAGTATAAAAAAATATTATATTCAATGAGGGGGTAGTTTTCACCGAATGCATTATGAATTACAATATTACATCTTAACTCTGATGAAACATATTTCAAAGACTTGATTTACGCTTGAAAATGTTGAGAAAAGTTAGAAAAATATGGAATCAGGTATTTGGAAGTGACGACAGAATGCTTAGCTTTTGGTTGTGGAAAATGAAAATACAAAATCGTGCATTCAAACATTACCTTTTCTTTATAAAAGCATTCCATTAATATGTTTCTCTTTTTGTTAACAACTTGTATTCGTATAGAAAATTAAGTGGAAACAAACCCCAACAATATTGATTTATTTATTTAATTACCTTGAATAAACCGAAAGGAAAATTCAATGTTGAATTTTAATTGAATTTGGTTCGCTAATTGAGGTGCGTGAGATGAAAGGAATGAGAAATAAGATCTAACGGTGTTATTTTGAGATGGCATTTAATCAAAACATTTGAATTTTGAGATCATGTTATAGAAGCCAGAGTCGGAATTAGAAATGTGTGAAGAGTGAGCGAAATAAAGAAAAGAGCTACTCTTTTCAGTGAGCCACTATATTATTCTTTTGAAAAACATTTTATTGAAATTATACAATAATTTCTACCGAGATGGTAAGGAGAGGTTAGAGAAAATGTCCAAGTTTTTCTTGTGAGGATAAAAATAATGAAAGCCATTTAGCTGTTTGAGAGTTCTGAATGTGTGATTGATTTTAAAAAAATCTACATAACACCAACTAAAATTATAATAATGTACCGAGGCCTTGCTAAGTGTCACCGAGCGACAGTGATCTAGGCAGGTATCATAGGATGCGGGATTTTGAATTTTAAAATTCAATTTTTCCGAAAGTTTTTACAAGTAGACAAATTCATGTTAACAAAGTTTTCCAAGCACTCGACAAAACAAAAGTTATTTTCTTTTATGAAACAAAATTGTGTCTGGAATTTTGCAACATCTTTATGTAAATCCCAAACCTTATCACTAAGTGCGCTCGAAACACTTTGTAAGCAGGGTACAAACCATTTAGGTATAATCTTAAACAACGACCAACTATATTATTCTTTTGAAAAACATTTTATTGAAATTATACAATAATTTCTACCGAGATGGTAAGGAGAGGTTAGAGAAAATGTCCAATTTTTTCTTGTGAGGATAAAAATGATGAAAGCCATTTAGCTGTTTGAGAGTTCTGAATGTGTGATTGGCTTATCGTGGAAAGCCCTCCAGTGTGTTAGCTCAAATTATCCTGAATCAAAATGAAAAAAAAAGTATACAAGCGCAAAATGAAAATCTTGACGGTAAAATTTTGCTATAGATTGTCTATGAGTTTGCAATTCCCTGCTTTAAATATTAATTTTAAAAAGCCCTCCAGTGTGTTAGCTCAAATTATCCTGAATCAAAATGAAAAAAAAAGTATACAAGCGCAAAATGAAAATCTTGACGGTAAAGTTTTGCTATAGATTGTCTATGAGTTTGCAATTCCCTGCTTTAAATATTAATTTTAGGTTTACTTGAATTTGAGCTGAAATGAAGAGGTCACACATGACCAGATGTTTTAAGTACCATAAAGCATTCATTAAGTGAGGTCTATTGAAGATTTTTTTCTGTAGGAAAGCTGAAATTTAGAGGAATTCTTATTTTTTATGCAATTTAAGTACTAAGAAGACTAGGAAGAGAGATTAGTAACAGTGTATAATTTATCGGCGCTGGCAGCCTGTAGCTTATGCGCCATGTAAAGACACAACTTAATCAATTTCCTATTGTCTCCCATTCGAAACAATTTTAATATAAAAAGCAACAACAACAGTTTAATAACAAAACATAAAATATCAAATTTTCTGTGTATGAAATCGGATGTCACTTAAACTATCTAAAACATAAAAAATACAATTATATGCTAGAAGCCATTTTCATTTCTGTGTTTCTCGAAAGGAGACGCATTCTAGAATAAAAATTTACATCTAAAAGCGAAGATCAACACATACACGGGTTGAATTTTATTTCAAATCCTATTTCCCATCTATTTGGTGTTTGAAAGTTATTTTTCCATGATTTCAGTTGAAATAAAAGTAACTTACTTTGTTGTTAATGAGTTATTTAATTTCGGACATGAAAAATCGACCGGTGTATGCTTTGGTCTAACTTAACACGTGAATGAATCATGAATGATAAAAGTTCATCTATTTGGTGTTTGAAAGTTATTTTTCCATGATTTCAGTTGAAATAAAAGTAACTTACTTTGTTGTTAATGAGTTATTTAATTTCAGACATGAAAAATCGACCCGTGTATGCTTTGGTCTAACTTAACACGTGAATGAATCATGAATGATAAAAGTGTTTTTTATATCCATGATATTTTAACATTATGAATATAATTAAATGTTTTATTTTAGGTACTTCTACAGGCTAACACACTTAAAAATAGGTATTTTGTCTATGATAAAAAAAAAGTATAAAAAATATTATATTCAATGAGGGGTAGTTTTCACCGTTTCTTTATAAAAGCATTCCATTAATATGTTTTTCTTTTTGTTAACAACTTGTATTCGCATAGAAAATTAAGTGGAAACAAACCCCAACAATATTAATTTATTTATTTAATTACCTTGAATAAACCGAAAGGAAAATTCAATGTTGAATTTTAATTGAATTTGGTTCGCTAATTGAGGTGCGTGAGATGAAAGGAATGAGAAATAACATGGACAATAATAATCCTTAATTATTGGTATTAAAATCCTTTCTATTATCCTTTGTACTAAGCATCCAACCTGTGGTGAAGTAACAAAGCATTTCTCATGTGTTGCACATTGCATATATGAAAAAGATTCACGGCATTCATACAAAATGTTTTGTACAATGTACATTGAGATCATTCTGCTTCGGCCCAGTTCTAACCGTGTAGTGGCAGTTTGTCCAGCCAACTTGTCCGCTGGTGTGTGGTCGGCTTAGTCAACCATGATTTCAAAGTGGACGGAACCCTCCCTATTCACGAGGCTCTTCTTATAGATAATGTTCTTAGCCCAAGCTCTGCAGTCTACATTGATCAGCGTGTTTGCTGAAACCCAAACAAAATTGAGTGGAATAAAGAAAAAGGACTTTTTTGAAAATTTGACTGGTGAAACTGGTCACTGACCCTCTCAAAGTCGGGACTCAACTGGTACTAAAAATAAAAAAGTTTTTGGGACCCAACTGGTTTCCTCCCGGTGAAATTACGATCCTTTCCATGCAAGGCGGGACAGTAGTAAATGATTTATACGTGTGGTTACCAGTGACTTATGTACTTTTTGTTCGCCCTTTCGCAAGGTTTCGTCTAAGGCCCCCTATGGTAACTCAATAGTGGCAGATAATTTTAATATATTACTACGTATTGAGGTCCTTAAAGTATCCTCGGTGAATGAATCAGATCCTAACTCCCTAGACCTAGTGGGAGTTAAAGAGTTTAGGATCTGACTCATAGGCTGAGTAATCCTTTTTTCATAACTCACTCAGTCCTTTCTTTTCTCTGGACAAGAAACCCAAGCAAAGTTGTTTCTGCTTTGTTTAATTCTAAATCACCATAAACCTCCTCATGTCCTTTCTCTCACAGATTTGTATAAAATAAAGTTAAAGACAATAATGATCTACAAGTAATCCGCAACATTAATAGTAAATAATTTAATAAAATATAACGTGTGTATAATAAATTAACAGAGCCTGATTTTAGTATGGGAATAAGAATTTGTATTGAGTTTCCCCTGGTGACACCTAAATTATAAATGAAATATCCATTTTCAAAGGAAATAAGATAATGATGTTTTTTTGTCCTTTTATCGTAACCAAAAGAAACTTATACGGTTTTATACCCATAGTAAAATGGGGCTAAAGTAACTATAACGTAGATTTAATAATCTTAGGTAGTTTGGTTTCCAACTATAATAAATAGGCATAATATCCAATTAGACAATAGAGGTACCTAGGTAATTAGAAACGTTGGTTTTTCTAAATAAAAGCGACGGTTCTGTCAGGTGTCAATTTCTGTGGCCACCTACTCGAAACAAAAATAGAGGGGCATTATAATCAGCAAAAAAATATATAATTATGACTTATACGTTTTCTTAATTTATAACAAAAAGAGTTGATGGTTTATTTGTCAGTCAGGTTTAAGGATTAGTTTCGCCTAATCCTAATCATTCGAATAAAATGGCGTGATTTACGAGATAAAATTGAAGATCATATAAGCGCAGATACAAAATCATAGAATGTACGTCAATAAATTACATATAAAATATAACGTGTGTATAATAAATTAACAGAGCCTGATTTTAGTATGGGAATAAGAATTTGTATTGAGTTTCCCCTGGTGACACCAAAATTATAAATAAAATATCCACTTTCAAAGGAAATAAGATAATGATGTTTTTTGTCCTGTTATCGTAACCAAAAGAAACTTATATGGTTTTATACCCATAGTAAAATAGGGCTAAAGTAACTATAACGTAGATTTAATAATCTTAGGTAGTTTGGTTTCCAACTATAATAAATAGGCATAATATCAATTAGACAATAGAGGTACCTAGGTAATTAGAAACGTTGGTTTTTCTAAATAAAAGCGACGGTTCTGTCAGGTGTCTATTTCTGTGGCCACCTACTCGAAACAAAAATAGAGGGGCATTTTATAATCAGCAAAAAATATATAATTATGACTTATACGTTTTCTTAATTTATAACAAAAAGAGTTGATGGTTTGTTTGTCAGTCAGGTTTAAGGATTAGTTTGGCCTAATCCTAATCATTCGAAAAAATGGCGTGATTTACGAGATAAAATTGAAGATCATATAAGCGCAGATACAAAATCATAGAATGTACGTCAATAAATTACATAAAAAATAGTTTGTTTGAACTAGAAAATAGGTTTAGTTTAGGAATCGTGAGGTAAACGATTTAAAAAATGTTTTAGGTTATTCTTCCCCAAGTATGAAATAATTTTTGTAACTTAGACCCAAATTGTACAAAGACCGCGGTTGACACATTGAATTTAAGTTTGATTCAAGTTATATCGATTGAATTCAGTAATCTGGTTGGTTAATTTTACACTTTGTATTCAAATTAGTCAATCAGAATGCTTAATCCAATCGGTTTAACAGAAACTAAGTTTAAACTCCAAGTGTTGCACCGTCCATAAACCCTCTTTTATAATTTGGCCCTAAAATACCTACTAACATTTTTAAGTGTAGGGACGTGTATAAAATGCGTAGCCCCCGTTAATTTAAAAAAAAAAACTTCCACAATAATTTATTCGAAAAGTAGCTATAAAATAAAAATAGTCAATAAAATGCATTCCTATGTAGATTACCTGATTAAAATAATCTGGGAATCCAAGTCCTTTTTTAGGATTTTTGCTAATTTTGAACTGTTACAAATGTTCACAGAACATTATTTGTCTAGGATAACAAACTATTTTGTACAAATTCTACAACGATTTCAAATGTTCCGTTAGGTTTGCACAAAGAGTTTTGTAGACATGTACCTCAACCTAATGAAACATTTGTAAGAATACAAAAAAATGTGACGATGCAGTGTGACTTTGGTAATGCTAGAAGGAAAATTTCACACAAAAACACCCTTCCAACTTTCCATTTTTGCTTGATCAAAACCAAACTCTAATGATTTTCCAAGACACAGTAAATAGATATTGGACAAAAAAATGTGACGATGCAGTGTGACTTTGGTAATGCTAGAAGGAAAATTTCACACAAAAACACCCTTCCAACTTTCCATTTTTGCCTGATCAAAACCAAACTCTAATGATTTTCCAAGACACAGTAAATAGATATTGACATGTGCATTCATGGACAATAATAATCCTTAATTATTGGTATTAAAATCCTTTCTATTATCCTTTGTACTAAGCATCCAACCTGTGGTGAAGTAACAATGTAACAAAGCATTTCTCATGTGTTGCACATTGCATATATGAAAAAGATTCACGGCATTCATACAAAATGTTTTGTACATTGAGATCATTCTGCTTCGGCCCATTTCTAACCGTGTAGTGGCAGTTTGTCCAGCCAACTTGTCCGCTGGTGTGTGGTCGGCTTAATCAACCATGATTTCAAAGTGGACGGAACCCTCCCTATTTACGAGGCTCTTCTTATAGATAATGTTCTTAGCCCAAGCTCTGCAGTCTACATTGATCAGCGTGTTTACTGAAACAAAAACAAAATTGAGTGGAATAAAGAGAAAGGACTTTTTTAAAAATTTGACTGGTGAAACTGGTCACTGACCCTCTCAAATTCGGGACTCAACTGGTACCTACTAAAAAAAAGTTTTTGGGACCCAACTGGTTTCTTTCCGGTGAAATTACGATCCTTTCCATGCAAGGCGGGACAGTAGTAAATGATTTATACATCTGGTTACCAGTGACTTATGTACTTTTTGTTCGCCCTTTCGCAAGGTTTCGTCTAAGGACCCCTATGGTAACTCAATAGTGGCAGATAATTAATATAATTATTATTACTACGTATTGAGGTCCTTAAAGTATTATAAAACTTACAATATCCCATATGGGTGTCTCTGCAGGGCCCCTAAATGACTACATTTACAATACTCACGTTTAGGATTTTTGAAATGCACCGCCAGCACTGGACTTAGATATCCTTCCTTGTTTTCATAAGGATAATAATAGCCAGGTGTGCCATGCTGAGGATAGATCTCTACAGGACCAATGTGCTCCCTATCAGCCGGTGACTCCCCATCACAGCTCACCCATACCGTCTGCATCTGTAAGTAAAAACAGAGAAGAGTGAACTCAGTATTATTTATACTTTTTTAGCTAAATCCCCTTTAGGGGTGACCTATATATTTCTAACGAAAGTCACAACTTTGAGTCGGGGTTGTGTTTTTTGATCTTTTGGGTCACTAGGAAGATAGTCGCTATGAGAACTCATTTTGTGAAAAAATTTAATTAGAGGGAACTGTAGGTAACTGCTAAGGTCTTATCTTCCCGAAAGCTAAGAGAGAAGGGAGACAGGATAGCAGAAAATCAGCTGTTCCGAGAACGAACCTAATCTCTTTTAAGATGAAGTCCGCCCCGGGCGGGAAGCAAACCCGCAACTAGCTTACAAGGCAGAAGCGCTACGCACCAAGCCAACTAGGCTGGCCTTTGGACTGATTCTGTACACCCATTTGTCACCCGGAAATGGTACCTTTGAAAGAAAACCTTTAGGGGTCAGCCTAGTAAGCTTGGAGGTATAAGTCAGCCTTATTAGCGCTAGGTCGCGGGTTCGATTCCCGCCCGGGGTGAATCATCTTAAGTAAATAAGGTTCGTTCTCGGACCGACTGGCTTTTCCCTTTTCAGTCTTCATTGACTCCTTTCTCTCCTGGCTTTCAGAAAATAAGACCTAAGCAGTTTCGTCCTCTGTCAAACCTCTTGAAAAAAGAGATCCATTAGGAACTTACTTTCAAAATATCTCCGAGAGCTGTATCGTTGATGTGTTTCTTCAAACTTTCAGGCATCTCAGGTGGCAACTCTCCAATGTTTTCATAGTACTGGGGCTCCCAGCCATAAATCTGAAATACACAAGTCGAAAGTTAGCTGAAAGCGAAATGGAAGAAATTCTCCCTTCTGTAAGTCTGTATTAATTAGCAACGAGTGTCCATGATAAAGTAAGTCTAATTAATGTACCGACCGTTGCAATCAACTCTCAAAAATGTGCAAGTCTTTATTGTTTAATTTTGAACATGGGTATAAAACTAGAAGACACAAAATAAATTTTCGGACTTTGAAGAACCTGATAGGGTTCCCACGACCGCTGCCGAGTTCCCCTACTAAATAGCGAGGGATTAATCCTTTGAGTGAGCATTCCTCACTCAAAGGATTCCTCACTCAGTGGCCTTTCTTTCAGTATAGTGGTTTCCAATTTAACTTCAGCCCAAACAAGGCCTGAGCAATTCAAAGAAATTATTTAATCAGACATTGCAAAAATTGGGCTATAACTCAACAGTCGAAATCGGCCTAATTGAAGAGACTTAATAGACAAATGGGTCTTGAGAAGAATTTACCTTGATAGATTTCTACGGGCATATCTACATATCTAACAAATCAAAAGCACCCTAGAAATTCGTAGCAGTCAATGTAGCAACATTATTTGGACAATGGTAAAAAGTAATTTTATAAGTGTGGAAGGAAATCAAAAGCCAAGGTTTCGCGTGTCTCAAGAGTAGGAGAAGAAAGTTCTCCATTATTCTATTTATCTTTTGACACGGAAAGTTCAAGGGTCGATGTAACCATGGCGTCAGTGCACACGTCATTATTACGTTTCTCCTGGAAGTCCACAGCTGTTTCCAAACTGGGGGGATTGTTGTGGCCTAGCAATCTTTGATAAGAATATTACTATTGATACTATGGAACAGCTCAGTTTTGCATATTAGACTGTGTACGAGTAAATACATATAATATAGGTGTCTATTATAAACAGGGATGTATTTAGGGGGGTCGAGCTTGCTCAATTACTATGGGGTGGATTCTAGAAATTTGAAGCATGGCCCCTCCGGAGAAAAATTATCTCCTGTTCAAATAATACGATTTGTATGAATGCCGTGAAATTATTTAATTATGCAATGCGCGTATCACAATTTCTAGTTTGAACTGGTCAAACAGCTCTGACATACCTAGGCTAATAGGTAGGTATTGATCGCAGTCATTTCCTCCTTCAGAACACGTTAAATATTTTTTACTTTTTTTTTTTTAACTTTTTCTCGAAGTAGCCATAGTTACAGGTATTGTATTTGAGCACCACTATACCTAATACCTTGTGAAGCAAAATCATAATAAACTATCTCAGGTGGCAACTCTCCAATGTTTTCATAGTACTGGGGCTCCCAGCCATAAATCTGAAATACACAAGTCGAAAGTTAGCTGAAAGCTAAAAGGAATTCTCCTTTCTGTAAGTCTTTGTTATTTAATTTTGAACTTGAATAAAACTAGATGACATAAAAATCTGTTTGGTACCTAGTTTTGTCAGTGAATATGAATAATAAAGCTGCCGAATTCCCCCGCTGAATAGTGAGTGCAGCGGCCTTTCTGTAAGTACCTTTAGTGGTTCTCAATGTAACTTCATCCCAAACAAGGCCTAAGCGATTCAGAGAAATCATTTAACCAAACCTTTCAAAAATTGAGCTAACATTGAGTTAGCTCAATTTTTATCAACCAAACCAAATTCTTATTAACAAATGGGTCTTGAGAAGATACCTACGAGTATAACTACATAATTATCTAACAAATCAAAAGAACCCTAGAATTCGTAGCAGTCAATGTCGCAACATTATTTGGACAATAGTAACAAGTAATTTTATAAGGTGTAGAAGGAAATCAAAAGCCAAGGTTTCGCGTGTCTCAAGAGTAGGAGAAGAAAGTTCTCCATTATTCTATTTATCTTTTGACACGGAAAGTTCAAGGGTCGATGTAACCATGGCGTCAGTGCACACGTCATTATTACGTTTCTCCTGGAAGTCCACAGCTGTTTCCAAACTGGGGGGATTGTTGTGGCCTAGCAATCTTTGATAAGAATATTACTATTGATACTATGGAACAGCTCAGTTTTGCATATTAGACTGTGTACGAGTAAATACATATAATATAGGTGTCTATTATAAACAGGGATGTATTTAGGGGGGTCGAGCTTGCTCAATTACTATGGGGTGGATTCTAGAAATTTGAAGCATCGTTTCCCCGGGAAGCCCCCGGTTTTTTCCAAAGGGGGGGGGGGGGGGATTGTTGTGGCCTAGCAATCTTTGATAAGAAGATTACTATTGATACTATGGAACAGCTCAGTTTTGCATATTAGACTGTACGGTACACTCGTGTAGTGTACGAGTAAATACATATAATATAGGTATCTATTATAAACAGGGCTGTATTTAGGGGGGCCGAGCTTGCTCAATTACTATGGGGTGGATTCTAGAAATTTGAAGCATGGCCCTCCCGGAGAAAAATTATCTCCTGTTCAAATAATACGATTTGTATGAATGCCGTGCAATTATTTAATTATGCAATGCGCGTATCACAATTTCTAGTTTGAACTGGTCACACAGCTTTAACGAGTATTGATCGCAATCATTTCCCCCTTCACTGCAACACGTTAAGTATGTTGGGGGAAAATGAAGCAACACCGAGGCTCGGTGTTATTTGGATGGGTGACTGTTCAATTGAGACGGTGATAACCGTTTATTTGCTTGAAAATTGATCTTTGGCTTATCGAACAAGCCCACATTTCATACTATCATAATGAATAAAATTTAGTTTTTTTTTCTCTCTCTTGGATTAGCCATAGTTACAGGTATTGTATAAGTACCTATTTGAACACCACTATACCTGAAATACCTAGTAAGTTGTGAAGCAAAATCATAATAATCTACCCATACCCCATACCATGAGAAGCGAACGCATGTGTTTACAGAGCTCTTCAAACTAGAAAGCCATATCAGATAGGAGTTCTCATTGTTATGACACAGAACTGATAATAACAGCTCTGTTTGTTCATTACATCATTAGAGAAAACTTAACAACCTACCTATTCCTGTAGCTTTCCTATTTTTCTGGAAGTATAGGGGAGGAAATTGGAAATAACAACACAACCTACTTAGGTACGTACGTAGCTTTTTTTTTAGATAGAGGGAATAGATCAGTTGCGCTTACTTGGGTGATGTTTTGGAATTTTTCTGTATGCTTAAAGGCCCAGTGTCCAAAATTTAGGACATTTTTCAACCCTAAGAAAACTCGAGTAATTATTGAAAAATGGAAAAATTAATTATGTGTACATGGGCCAAAACACTTCTACTTTAAAAATATCTAATACTTATTTTATTTCAAAAACATTTTTTTCTTGGGCTTTTAGGACTACAAAACAAATGTCCAAAATTTTGGACATTGGGCTTTTATGACTACAAGATACAAAATTATGCTGGGCTTTTATGACTACAAAAAAAATGTCCAAAATTTTGGACACTGGGCCTTTAGAGGAAGAATTCAAATATGTGTGACGCCAGACTTTACGCAGTTGTTTTTTTCGTTCGCTAGGTAGCGCCATTATGCAAGTGCGCTAGCGGAGGAGCAGAAAAAACTGCGCAGAAACATATGCGCACAAACACATTAATGCGTTGCCTGGGAGGGAGCTTTGCTTGGGACATTTGATGTGACGTCATCGCCTACGGGAGCGTATGCCGTGACGTCAAAGTTCACGATTTACCGGTATTCTTTAAATCAATTTATCTTGGGATCTAAAAGTCGTAGAAGAAAAAGAAAAAATCCGTTGGTCCTCATTTTTTCTGCTCTATGACTTTGAAACATCACCCAAATAAGCGCAACTGATCTATTGTAACTTCCAAGATCTTATCGTCCCGAAAGTGAAGAGAAGGAGGACAGGATAGGAGAAAGCCAGCCGTCGCGAAAACAAACCATATCTGTTGAGAATAAAATCCGCCCTGGGCAGCAATCGAACCCGCGACCTAGCGCTTACAAGGAAGACACACTAAACTCCAAGCTAACTAGGCGTACGTGGTATCTTTTTCTACTGTAAGGATAACAGGTAAAAAACTATGTAATTTTGCTATCGAAACCGGGAAAGAGGTGAGAGATGCCCTTGCCGTCACTTGGGCGTTGGCGAAAAAATAAATTCCGATGAAAAGAGGACGATGAAGGTTTTACTCTAATGAAATGTCAAGGATTGACCAGCTATTAGTTTCGAAGATCGTGTTAAAAAAAAGAAAAGAAGAAGAAGAAGAAGTCTGGTAGGTAGAAAGTAATACCGTCTGCTGGGGGATTTTAAAAAGGGAGGATAGCAGCCTGAAATTTCCCTTGTTAACCCCTTAAAGTACTTCGTCTGATATATCAGACACCACGAAATGTCATAAAAGTTGCCCCTGACTGATATATCAGTCAGGCGTTTTTTCTCATTCTAAGTTCAATTCCGTCTGAAATATCAGTCGAATCATAATGCAACCTTTTCTAAAAGTTGCTCAACAATCTAATAGAGAGCGCTGCGTGATTTTTTTATCATTTTATTTTACCGTCTCTTTGCTACCGGTATTTTAGTAACCGACTGATATATCAGACAGAGGATTTCTCAGTTCAGATTTTCAGAATGAATTTTTTCTAGCCGGCTGTGATTTTTTGATCCATCAGAGTTACTTTTTGAGAGTAAAAAGCTTTTATAGTTGAACTAAAAGTTAAATAATACATAATATATGTCCTAATTACCCTGTTACCTTGAAATTCCATGTTTTTAGTGATTTTGAAAGATAAAAAGAAGGGGTGACTGATATATCAGTCGAGAGTATTTTAAAATTGGTGTCTGATATATCAGACAGAGGATTTTTTAACATAGGACATTAGGGCAAATTTTTTTTTGAAAATGGCCAAAAAAAGGGGTTTCGGCAATCGGAAACAATTTTTTTTTGTTAGTTTTGATATCAGCATGAAATTTAGAACATATTCAAAGAAAAAAAAAAATGGTACTTTTGGGAGACACTTTGCGAAAATTAAATGGTACTCTAAGGGGTTAATAAGATAATAAGACATCTCCACCATTTCGTTAATAAGGTATCTCCACTATTTGGTTAATAAGACATTTCCACTATTTGGTTAATGAGACATCTCCACTATTTGGTTAATGAGACCTCTCCACTAATAAATTGTTTAATAATAATAATAATAATAATAATAATAATAATAATAATAATAATAATAATAATAATAATAATAATAATAATAATAATAATAATAATAATAATAATAATAATAATAATAATAATAATAATAATAATAATAATAATAATAATAATAATAATAATAATAATAATAATAATAATAATAATAATAATAATAATAATAATAATAATAATAATAATAATAATAATAATAATAATAATAATAATAATAATAATAATAATAATAATAATAATAATAATAATAATAATAATAATAATAATAATAATAATAATAATAATAATAATAATAATAATAATAATAATAATAATAATAATAATAATAATAATAATAATAATTAATGATAAGGATCATATTAGCTAAAATATAATAATAATGTAAGACATAAAGTTACACTAAAGATAAGCATAAAATGGTATATCGATAAAATAAGATCAATAATCTATGTAGTTTCGACTGTTTGTTCAGTGAACTGTAAAACTCAACATTTTTTGTGGCCCATGCCCCTCACCCGCTGTTTGACAGTCCTGCTCAAACTCCCGAAGGGTTTAATCCTATAGTAGGTTATGAGAAAATTCCTTCGTTTGCTGGACATTTTTGCCGAAATGGAAAAATGGTCAAGTTCACTTTAGTTAGGCAAAAATTGGAAAATCGATTCTAAGAAAGATCGAATCTGTTTTTCCCCCTTGTTCCAAGAAAGTTTCAAGTCAGTTTATCAAATTATGTTAAGCCAGATTATCAAAGTTTTTCTAGCCAGTTACTGAATCTTCAATAGATTATCTGGCCAGTTTATCAAATTGTCAAGGCAGTTTACGTAGTTTGAATTAATTTCAATAAATACGTATAAATTGTCCAACTTTGAAAAGAGATCATATAAACGTAAAGGGATTAAATTGATGATTTAAACATCTTTCGAAAACAGGTAGGTACCTGATCTTCAACCTAAAATTGATTTTTTGATCTACCTTATTATACTGTGACGTCAACACTTACTTTCTAGGAAATCGTCAATTTTTCTTGTCCATTTCTGAACGTTGGTGTGATTATTGGCCTTGAACCAAATCAGAGCGCCCTGATCAGGATCATCTGGCATTGGCCTGTATCCCAGTCCTGCAAAATTCATAATATCATATTAATACCTGTCATCAATAAATGTAGAAATATTGGCCTTGAACCAAATCAGAGCGCCCTGATCAGGATCATCTGGCATTGGCCTGTATCCCAGTCCTGCAAAATTCATAATATCATAGGTATTAATACCTGTCATCAATAAATGTAGAATCTATGTAGTTTCGACTGTTTGTTCAGTGAACTGTAAAACTCAACATTTTTTGTGGCCCATGCCCCTCACCCGCTGTTTGACAGTCCTGCTCAAACTCCCAAAGGGTTTAATCCTATAGTAGGTAATGAGAAAATTCCTTCGTTTGCTGGACATTTTTGCCGAAATGGAAAAATGGTCAAGTTCACTTTAGTTAGGCAAAAAATTGGAAAATCGATTCTAAGAAAGATCGAATCTCTTTTTCCCCCTTGTTCCAAGAAAGTTTCAAGCCAGTTTATCAAATTATGTTAAGCCAGATTATCAAAGTTTTTCTAGCCAGTTACTGAATCTTCAATAGATTATCTAGCCAGTTTATCAAATTGTCAAGGCAGTTTAATAAAGTATTTCGAGCCAGTTTACCAAAGTGCTTCAATCCTGCTTACCAGGATTAGTGCCTATGATGGACTCATGTAGCTGCCATCTTGGATAGTGGTTGTTCAACGTGGACAGCAGAACTTTCATACAAATAGCGAAGAAGATGGCCAGGAGGGAATAGAAGATGACGTAGAATAGGAATATTCCACCTGAAATCAGAGAACTTTACGTAAGTAATGCTACTAAGTACGTGGCTTTTTCTTTTTCTTCGCCTTTTCCCGTATACACTGTACAGACGGGGTCGGCGTTTTCCATCAGCCTCTCAATCTCAAGCAGCCCTAACTAGGGTGAGTGCTTCTTTCCTCCATACCTCTCATTCTTCTGTACCTGCCGAACATACTCTGACCTGAATATTTCTGTCACGTTAAAAGGTTTTCCTGTCGTTTGATAGAAGCTTTTGCGTCTCAGATATCTCTTGGATACCGCTTAAATGTTGAATTTTTTAGACGTTTATAGAGGGAACTGTAACTGCTAGGTATGTGAGCATTTTGTAATTATTTTGTTTGTATGTTCATAAAACTGATTCTGGTTGAGAGAACAGTACTACATAGAATCACTTCGAAGACCCTGACAGTCCCTCTGCTGACACTTTAGGTCGAATCGGTCAAAAATATGTATAAGTAAAAAAAAGTACATAAGTTGTCCTTTATCCTAATCTTAAAAAACATGATCTGGATTCTGGACGATGCCGATGTTTCACAGAATTACGCCCTGATGAGAGGCATTCTATGGAATTCCAAGAAATGAGTAAACTCTATGACCACATGCCCCTCGTGTGCGAAAAAATTCTCAAAATAACTTTGAATTCAATGATGATGCCTCAAGGGTGAGTGTTTGGGTTGACATTTGGTTTTGGGTACAAATTTTATGAGTGGGTGCAATTCGCACGCAATATTTGCTATTTATTTAGCGAGGGAAATTCAGGCTGTTATACTTACTCCCTGTTTAAAGTCCAACAGCCAGACTAAACTAGTCTACACCCCTGTTTCACGTCCCCCAGCCAGACTAACTTAAGTACTTGGCTATTTATGTAAAATGAGACTTGATATATTGTATTGTGTACCTAGTTGAAAAGGTGTATCTCCAGGTAATTGATACCTAATTACCTATAGGTACTACTTAAGTACCTAGGTACTCGGCTATTCGACAGTTCTGCTTGAAGTACCATTAAGCACAAAACTTTAACACTGCGACCTTCATGAGGGTGAGTGTTTGGGTTGACATTTGGTTTTGGGTACAAATTTTATGAGTGGGTGCAATTCGCACGCAATATTTGCTATTTATTTAGCAAGGGAAATTCAGGCTGTTATACTCCCTGTTTAAAGTCCAACAGCCAGACTAAACTAATCTACACCCCTGTTTCACGTCCCCCAGCCAGACTAACTTAAGTACTTGGCTATTTATGTAAAATGAGACTTGATATATTGTATTATGTACCTAGTTGAAAAGGTGTATCTCCAGGTAATTGATACCTAATTACCTATAGGTACTACTTAAGTACCTAACTACTCGGCTATTCGACAGTTCTGCTTGAAGTACCATTAAGCACAAAACTTTAACACTGCGACCTTCATCTGCCTATTGTTTCAAATGAAATTCAAGCTTTAAGTGTAGATCTAGGTCTGATGAACAGCCGGAACTTGTGTAGCAGAAAAAGTTTCCGACTTGAAGGTCTCTCAGACGTCTGAAGGCTGAAATCCGAGGCTTTTTCCGGCTGTCTGACAGACCTAAGTTGGACAGATGGTCAGAGCGCTAGTGGGCGGCCTTAAATTGGAAATTGCATTTTCAACATGGGTTTTTGCGTGGGAGGGTTTTCTTGGGTTTATAATTACTTGTATGGTGTTGGTTCATACTTTAATTACACAGAATGTTTCTCTCTCTCTCCCTCTCTCTCTCTCTCTCTCTCTCTCTCTGTCTCTCTCTTCCTCTTCTCCCTCTCTCTCTCTTTCGCTCGCTCGCCTTTTTTCGACACTTTCATAGAATGTTACGTCTACCTCTATCTATCCTGAATTTGTTCTTTCTCGGTTTTATATTTGTCTGAGTGTCTTTCATCTTGTTATCCTCTTCCACTTTTTCTATCTCTTATAACAGAAAATGTTGGTATTAAACTGTAACCGCTTAAACGAAAAAATAGCTGGTCCCTTGGATTCTCGTGTTAATTAACCAGCTCCTCTGACCTGTATCTATCTCTTATCTCTATTTATATCCGTTTTTTCATGCATACTAGGCTCAGTAAGCTCTCCCTATTCATCTCTCCGATAAAGCCTCCATGCTTACAATTTTCATATATGTACTATTATTTCGCTATTACTCTACGCGAGACTTTGTCGATTATGTTCACGCATGTCGCTTCTCTTCTGCGAATCGCCGTTACATGTTCTCTGTTTCGCGATTCTGCTTCACGGATTTGCACTTATGGCTCGTCGGATTTGGGCGATTATTGTTCATGCTGGTTTCTGTCTTATTCCGGATACCTCGATTCTGTCGCGATTCTCGGATTATGTTCGCGGATTCCGATACCTGTTCGCGTTCGCGATTATGACACACGATTCGCAATCTGTTCGATTTCGCATTATGTCGCGAATTGTTCGATTACATCTCGCGATTTCCTCTCTACCTTTCTCTCTCCCTATGCTTTTTTTCACCTCCTATCTCACCCACTTGTCTCTCCTCTCTCTCTCTCCTCTGCTCTCTCTCTCTTTCTTTCTTTCTTTTCCTAATTTAGACTACAATTACCTCTACCCACTACCTATTGATGGTATCTACCTAACAGATATAGTTTAGCCGAGCTTAATTCAAGGGTGCTAATGTGGAATAACGATCATTGTACACTGGCCAAAGAAGAATCAATTAACAAAGGTGAAAACGCGCTAAAAAAAAACACGGAAAATAGGTACTTTATATTCTAGGTCAAAATTTCAACCTAATAGACTCCCGCGCCCACTCTCAGCCTGCTGGTGTTCCCCTTTCCCTCTCTTTTCTCGCTTCTCTTCTCTCCCATTCCTCCCTTCTCTCATATTCCCTCCTCTCTTCTAGCTTCCATCTCTCTTCCCTTCCCTCTCTTCTCCGTCCACGTTTTTACAACACAATTTTACCTGTCCCCATTTCGTTCCGTTTCAAAAATTTGAGTCACCACGAATAGGGGGGTTGAGAAAATGGGGTGTTTGTAGATAGGGGAGGGTGGGACGAAAGACGAAAGGAGGGAGAAAAGATAAGAGGGAGGGAGTTGAAGTGGAGGAAGAGAGGTGAAGGAAACTCTCTCTCTCTCTCTCTCTCTCTCTCTCTCTCTCTCTCTCTCTCTCTCTCCCTCTCTCTCTCTCTCCCTCCCTCTCTTTCTCTTTCCTCTCTCTCTTTCTTACTTTTTCGTTTCTCTTTTCATCTCTGTTTGTTTTGTTTTTTTCACCTTTTAACCTCTTTCCTTTTTTCTCCATTGTCGGGCGAAATCTTGAATCTATTTCGAGTTTTGAAAGTTCGAGTCATAAAAAACTTGACTTTGGTATTCATGGATGTTGAGTGTTGACTGGATTATGTTTTATTGCCTTCTATATTTTCCGTTCTAATGAAAGAATTCAAATATGTGTGACGCCAGACTTTACGCAGTTGTTTTTTTCGTTCGCTAGGTAGCGCCATTATGCAAGTGCGCTAGCGGAGGAGCAGAAAAAACTGCGCAGAAACATATGCGCACAAACACATTAATGCGTTGCCTAACCAGACGTTTAAATTTCAAACTATGTAGCTTTTTATTTCCCCAGAAGGAGAGAAAGGAAGACAGGATAGGAGAAAGCCAGCCGTTCTGAGGACGAACCCCGAATCTTGAATGGCGTGTGATTTTTGCGTAGATGCTAATCGCAGATTGCACTCCGAGCTCCATTTAAAGTCGGTTTCCCCCGGGACCTGGCACGCTAGCTTGGGAACAGGACCGTATTTGAGGGGTGGGGTAGGAGGTAGGACCGAGAATGAGGGGTAGTAGTTACTTGAGTAGGTACACACATCATATTCCTGTCACGGTTTGGTCAAAGTTTAATGAAATTAATTAACGGTGGAGAGCTAACCCTTCTTTTGGAGCTCTTTGCCCCTACACCTAAGCCTCGGAGTGGCCTTTTTGTGTACGTAGAGCTAATTTAATAATGAATAGAGTGCTCTAAACTTGAAGTGTCTACTGCACCAAATGTAGGACAGGCAGACACCCCATATCCCATATGATGGAGAGATAAAATCCTTTTTATTCCTATTCCATCTGTGATGATCTGTGGCACCAAAGTTCAAGCTCACTGGCTAGTTTTTGGGTCAGAAAATGGAGTTGATTTAATTATCTACTTGCCAGCCTGGTTAGCTTAGTTGGTAGTGCGTCTGCCTTGTATGCGCGGGTTCGATTTCCGCCCGGGGCGGATTTTATCCTGATGGGATAATGTTCGTTCTCGGAACGGCTGGCTTTTTCCTATCCTGTCTTCCTTCTCTCTTCGATTTCGGGACGATAAGACCATAGCAGTTACAGTTCCCTCTGTCAAACCTCTTTAAAAAAAGACTATCTGCTCTAGTATTGAACCACTTTGACCTAAATTTAGCACGTGTCCTATATTCGAGTACACCTACAGTTCTTTCTGCTCCTCCGCTAGCGCGCTTGCATAGTGGCGCTACCTAACGGACAAAAAAAACAACTGCGTAAAGTCTGACGTCACAAATTATTGAACTCTTTCATTAGAACGGAAGATAAAAATTGAATTTTCGACCTTTTACGGTTGTTTTTTCGGAGTTTTGACCTCAGACTTGGATTTTTCCCATCTTTTTACATAGGAATAGACCATTTATTTATATTTTTACCCATTTGCAACTGCTCCATTGTAACTTCCAAGATCTTATCGTCCCGAAAGTGAAGAGAAGGAGGACAGGATAGGAGAAACCCAGCCGTCGAGAAAACAAACCATATCTGTTGAGAATAAAATCCGCCCTGGGCAGCAATCGAACCCGCGACCTAGCGCTTACAAGGAAGACACGCTAAACTCCAAGCTAACTAGGCGTACGTGGTATATTTTTCTACTGTAGGAAAACGGGTAAAAAACTATTTATGTAATTTTGCTATCGAAATCTGGAAAGAGGTGAGAGATGCCCTTGCCGTCACTTGGGCTTGGGCGTTGGCGAGAAAATAAATTCAGATGAAAAGAGGACGATGAAGGTTTTACTCTTCTGATATATCAGACAGAGGATTTTTTAACATAGGACATTAGGGCAATTTTTTTTTTGAAAATGGCCAAAAAAAGGGGTTTCGGCAATCGGAAACATTTTTTTTTTTTTAGTTTTGATATCAGCATGAAATTTAGAACATATTCAAAGAAGAAAAAAAATGGTACTTTTGGGAGACACTTTGCGAAAATTAAATGGTACTCTAAGGGGTTAAAGACATTGGTAAGCTTGAGCGCGAGCGAAGAACCTTCAAACAATCACCCTAGGGCTGATTGAGAGGCTGACGAAAAATGCCGACCCCGTCTGTAAGTACCTACCTAGAGAATAAAAAGGACGTTCAAAAATGTTTTGTTTTTACTCTAAAATGCTCAAAGGACGTTCACCTTAATTGTAGTAATAATTATAAATACGTATTAATACATGGTATTAGGGATAGGACCATCTTACCTTATTTAACTTAATGAAGACACAAGGTTTGGACTGCGGGTACCCATAGCTGTTGTCGGCTACACAAGGTCCCATATTATGGTTGACATCTACCGAGCATACTTTGCCAGGAGCTGGTCGCTTCCCATAATCACATGAAGGATCTTGATTCTTCCGCAGTGGTTTTCTGTAAACTGAAAACACGAGAGTAAATCGGATTTTAAGACATCATCACATGAAGGATCTTGATTCTTCCGCAGTGGTTTTCTGTAAACTGAAAACACGAGAGTAAATCGGATTTTAAGACATCTATAGGTATAGGTAGTTTGAATTAATTTCAATAAATACGTATAAATTGTCCAACTTTGAAAAGAGATCATATAAACGTAAAGGGATTAAATTGATGATTGAAAGACATCTTTCACCCACACATGGCCGTGATGCTTAGCGTGTAATTAAATAAATAAATAAAAATAAACATCTTTCAAAAACAGGTAGGTACCTGATCTTCAACCTAAAATTGATTTTTTGATCTACCTTATTATACTGTGACGTCATAAATTCTTATTTGTTTTGTGTTGTTGGGGGATTTCAAAGTTTGATTTGAAGTATTTGAACATCATCGCTGTCGGATTAAGTTTGGTTTTTCGTTCTACGGTTCTAGACCCCTGGGGCAAAGTTTAATAGAAGTCAATCTAGCTGTCAGTCAGTTACTAGACAGAACCCCGCCCCTTGTGACTTTAATTGTAAAGAATATGAGTCAGCGATGTATAATTCGAGCTCTCAAACTGATTAGCTCGTTTTGCTCAATTGCCTCAATTCGTCTTTTATATCTTTTCCAAATAAAGATGATTCCTTCTAACTCTCTGTGACCTTTCTCCTTTCTTGGTTTCCTCTTAGTTAGACATTATGTTCTTTTCTTATGGCTAAGTGTTGGCAGGGTTCTCCTGACGAAGCTCTTTCACCCCATCGCTGAGAGCCTTTAGATATTTTACCATGGAAGTCTTGAGGAATGCACCACATTTCAGGCTTTGCCCAGAAGCAAGGAAAAGACGTCGTGTGATCTAGTCATCTAGTTATAACTGGATATTACATATTTTTGTAGAAACGAGGAAAAGCTCGAGATGAAAATAAGGACGACAGGAAAGAAAAAAGGAATTCACGGAAAATAATATCAGGAAAAGCGTCATCGGGAAAAAAGAAAGGAGGAATGAAAATTGAGAATTTTCCTGTGTGTGAGCATGATGTGTTTTGTCGTCTCATGGTCGCAATCAATAATTTCAGAAAAATGCCGCCCATTAAGCGGAAAGTTCATTAATGGCAGAGCTCCCCATCTTGCCAACCTGTCATCTAAAATGAAATCTAGTAACGCAACCGGTTATACATTAAAGTCACATTTGATGCTGGATTTTCCAACACGGAAGAATTTAAATGAAATGCCTTCTGTTTTATTGTCGGGCGAAATCTTGAATCTATTTCGAGTTTTGAAAGTTCGAGTCATAAAAAACTTGACTTTGGTATTCATGGATGTTGAGTGATTGAGTGTTGACTGGATTATGTTTTATTGCCTTCCATTCCTGTCTTACCAGAATTTGTAGCAACGTTTTTTGTTCGTTCAACTCTGGCATTTTGAACAAAGGGCGAAATGTCGCTCTAGATTTTCATCCACTGAGTTCTGAACTTCTTTCCTCCATACCTCTCATTCTTCTGTACCTGCCGAACATACTCTGACCTGAATATTTCTGTCACGTTAAAAGGTTTTCCTGTCTTTTGATAGAAGCTTTTGCGTCTCAGATATCTCTCGGATACTGCTCAAATGTTGAATTTTTTAGACGTTTATAGAGGGAACTGTAACTGCTAGGTATATGTGAGCATTTTGTAATTATTTTGTTTGTATGTTCATAAAACTGGTTCTGGTTGAGAGAACGATACAGACGATACTACATACTACATAGAATCACTTCGAAGACCCTGACAGTCCCTCTGCTGACACTTTAGGTCGAATCGGTCAAAAATATGTATAAGTAAAAAAAAGTACATAAGTTGTCCTTTATCCTAATCTTAAAAAACATGATCTGGATTCTGGACGATGCCGATGTTTCACAGAAGATTACGCCCTGATGAGAGGCATTCAATGGAATTCCAAGAAATGAGTAAACTCCATGACCACATGCCCCTCGTGTGCGAAAAAAATCTCAAAATAACTTTGAATTCAATGATGATGCCTCTTCCAGAGAATAAATTGAATTTTATTGAAGCCTAGACGCGTGTGTTTATCCGATAAACATATTGGAAACATGAGGGTGATATGGGTGATAAATACAGGGTGTCTGTAGTAATGTTTTTAAGGTTTGTTCTTCGGAACGGCTATCTTTCTCTTGTCCTGTCTTCCTTCGCTGTTGAGGATAAAATGCACCCCCGGGCGGGAATAGAACTCGTAAACCTAGCGCTCTACCTCCCAAGCTAACTAGGCTGGCTGCGTACAACTTTGTAAACATATTCACGCGTGTGTTTATCCGATAAACATATTGGAAACATGAGGGTGATATGGGTGATAAATACAGGGTGTCTGTAGTAATGTTTTTAAGGTTCGTTCTTCGGAACGGCTATCTTTCTCTTGTCCTGTCTTCCTTCGCTGTTGAGGATAAAATGCACCCCGGGCGGGAATAGAACTCATAAACCTAGCGCTCTACCTTCCAAGCTAAGTAGGCTGACTGCGTACATCAACTTTGTAAACATATTCATGTACCATTATGTACAAAGCTACGAGAGGTTTTTGGGTGGATTTGAAACAAATACTAGGCTGAGAGAAGCCCCAAAATTTCAAATACAACATTACCCATACGTAACGCACTCCACTCATGCATGATTAGGTCAATAGGTGTTAGACGTTAGGAGCTTGTGTGGAGTGCGGAGCGAGCAGTGTGGAGTCTGGAGCCCACCTCTGTGACCGAGTGGTCAAGAGCACTGACTCTCAACCCGCAGGTGCTGGGTTCGAATCCCCGCCAGGGCGGAAATTTTCTAACCGGACTTTTTCGTTCTTGGATAGGCATGGATGTAAACTCAAAGCTCTCCCCCTCCCTCCCTCCCTCCCTACAATTTTCAATGTATATTCTCTACAACTTTTTATTTTATATCCCTCCTTCTCCTCTTACTCCTCCTCCTTCTCTTTCTCTTCTCTTTCACGATTCACTTCTCTTCTTTGTTTGTTTGCTTGTTTTTGTCTTTTTTACCTTTCTGTCCCTTCTCTATGTTTCACCTGTTTCCTCCCTTGACATACAATGTCCAATTTTCATTCTGTCCAACTTTTTACATCTCTCTTTCTCTCTACCTTTCTCTCTCCCTATTGCTTTTTTTCACCTCCTATCTCACCCACTTGTCTCTCCTCTCTCTCTCTCTCTCTCTCTCTCTCTTTCTTTCTTTCTTTTCCTAATTTAACTACAATACCTCTACCCACTACCTATGTATGGTATCTACCTACAGTATAGCTACCTACTTAATTTCAAGGTGCTAATGTGGAATAACATCATTGTACACTGGCCAAAGAAGAATCAATTAACAAGGAAAACGCGTAAAAAAAAACACGAAAATAGGTACTTTATATTCTAGGTCAAATTTCAACCTAAATAGCTCCCCCCACTCTCTCAGCCTCTGGTTTCCCCTTTCCCTCTCTTTTCTCCTTCTCTTCTCTCCCATTTCCTCCCCTTCTCTCATATTCTCCTCCTCCTCCTTCTAGCTTCCATCTCTCTTCCCTTCCCCTCTCTCCCCCCCCCCACTCTCTTAGCCTCTTTCATTTCTCCTCTCTCCTTTTTTGCCTCTCTGTTTTCCCCCCTTCCCCCCTTCCCTCCAGTCTCTCCTTCTCTTTCCTCTTTCTTTATTTTTCTCTCAACATTCCTCTCCCTTTCTTCCTCTCTCATCTCCTTCTCCTCCACCTCTCTTCCCTTTCTCTTTCCTCTCCGTCCACGTTTTTATCAACACAATTTTACCTTCCCCATTTCGTTCCGTTTCAAAAATTGATAAAATAGGGTTGCAGAAAATGGGGTGGTTTGTAGGATAGGGGGGAGGGGTGGGACGAAAGACGAAAGGGAGGGAGAAAAGATAAGAGGGGAGGGAGTTTGAGTGGGAGGAAGGGAGAGGTGAAGAAGTAGGAGAGTTAGGAAAGGAGGAGAGGCTCGTGTGATAAGAGATAGGAGGCGTGAGAGAAGGGAAAATTTAGGGAGGGGCATGACAGGAAGGGAGAAAAGGACAGGAAAAGGGATTAAAAGGAGAGGAGGGGAATAATGGAAGAGGGGAGAGGCAGAAGATTCGTGTCTCAGCTTTGCCTTCTCGCAACACCTCGGGATTTTTTTTTTATCCTGTTTCGAGCGAAAAAAAAAGTGGTAAGAAAATGGAAAATGTTGTGTTGAAACTCGAGATTAGAGTTTATGAGGGGGATTTCGGCTTTCGTTCTACCCCAAACCAGACGTTTAAATTTCAAACTATGTAGCTTTTTATTTCCCCAGAAGGAGAGAAAGGAAGACAGGATAGGAGAAAGCCAGCCGTTCCGAGGACGAACCCCGAATCTTGAATGCCGTGTGATTTTTGCGTATAGATGCTAATCGCAGATTGCACTCCGAGCTCCATTTAAAGCCGGTTCCCCCCGGGACCTGGCACGCTAGCTTGGGAACAGGACCGTATTTGAGGAGTGGGGTAGGAGGTAGGACCGAGAATGAGGGGTAGTAGTTACTTGAGTAGGTACACACATCATATTCCTGTCACGGTTTGGTCAAAGTTTAATGAAATTAATTAACGGTGGAGAGCTAACCCTTCTTTTGGAGCTCTTTGCCCCTACACCTAAGCCTCGGAGTGGCCTTTTTGTGTACATAGAGCTAATTTAATAATGAATAGAGTGCTCTAAACTTGATGTGTCTGCTGCACCAAATGTAGGACAGGCAGACACCCCATATCCCATATGATGGAGAGATAAAATCCTTTTTATTCTTATTCCATCTGTGATGATCTGTGGCACCAAAGTTCAAGCTCACTGGCTAGTTTTTGGGTCAGAAAATGGAGTTGATTTTATTCTTGTCATCTTCCAGACTATCTGCTCAGCCAGCCTAGTTAGCTTAGTTGGTAGTGCGTCTGCCTTGTAAGTGCTAGGCCGCGGGTTCGATTCCCGCCCGGGCGGATTTTATCCTGATGGGATAATGTTCGTTCTCGGAACGGCTGGTCTCCTATCCTGTCTTCCTTCTCTCTTCGATTTCGGGACGATAAGACCATAGCAGTTACAGTTCCCTCTGTCAAACCTCGACTATCTGCTCTAGTATTGAACAACTTTGACCTAAATTTAGCACGTGTCCTATATTCGAGTACACCTGTCATATTTGGAGAACTGTCCAGGAGAAACTCTTCTATTCCCCAATAAACAAAGTTCTAGTCTCAAAAGTGACAAGGAGGGCTTGATAAGGAAGGAGACAGCCAAAACTAGGCTTTTAAAATAATTGCAATACATCCTCCCCTTTTCTCCCCTTTGTTCCTTCTTTGTTCTCCTTTTCGTTCTCTCAAAAGTGACAAGGAGGGCTTGATAAGGAAGGAGACAGCCAAAACTAGGCTTTTAAAATAATTGCAATACATCCTCCCCTTTTCTTCCCTTTGTTCCTTCTTTGTTCTCCTTTTCGTTTTCCTCTTCCTCTTCCTTTTTAGCCCGTCCTTCCTTTATTATTACTATCGTAATAATAGTCCGTCATAATACCTTTTATATCGTAATAATACCTTTTATTATTACAATAGTAATAATAAAAGGTATAGTGGACGGGCTATTGTATTCGCTTCGGTGTCGTCTGTCACTCTGTCAGTGAGCATGCTGGCAATCTCGAGTACTCAGCCTTGTGAGGACTTTTGAGGAGCTAGTTTAAAGTCCAGCCAAAAAAGCCAATTGAACCCAAAGTCTGATTTGGTTTTAGCAGTTAAAAGTGTACCTGGTAAAACAGCTGAAGTAGGTTAGTGAGAGTAGGTGTCTATTATACTTATACATATAGCTTTAGACTTGAAGGATAGATTAGAGCCCCCGCTGTTTTGAACTCTATTGATAAAGTCCACATTCCCTATGATATAGACCTCTACCTATAGCTAATGTTCAACAATAGCCTATACAACAATAGGGAAGCCTGAATGGCGGAATATTAGGTACATAAGGTTTAGGTGAAGCGAATTAGATTCTAATGTTCGGATTATACTGGATTAAATTCTTATTTGTTTTGTGTTGTTGGGGGATTTCAAAGTTTGATTTGAAGTATTTGAACATCATCGCTGTCGGATTAAGTTTGGTTTCTCGTACCTCGCCACTTTTGTGACTTTCAGTGGAAAGTTTGAACAACGTGGATGAAATTTTTACTTTTAAGTTCCCACTTGTTGGGAGTTTCACACGATTTTTTTTCCGAATGTCCTGTACAGGACTTGTGACTTTCAGTGGAAAGTTTGAACAACGTGGATGAAATTTTTACTTTTAAGTTCCCACTTGTTGGGAGTTTCACACGATTTTTTTCCCGAATGTCCTGTAGGCAATGTAATTTAAATAAGAGTGTTCCCATTACACAGGACACGATTTTTTTCCGAATGTCCTGTAGGCAATGTAATTTAAATGAGAGTGTTCCGATTACACAGGACACGATTTTTTTCCGAATGTCCTGTAGGCAATGTAATTTAAATGACAATAAATATTAAGGAGCGCGGTAGCGCTCCGCCCCGCCAAGTCAAGAAAGTTTGACCGCGCTACTAGAGATATTATATACGCGACATAAATACGTATTAATACATGGTATTAGAGATAGGACCATCTTACCTTATTTAACTTAATGAAGACACAAGGTTTGGACTGCGGGTACCCATAGCTGTTGTCGGCTACACAAGGTCCCATATTATGGTTGACATCTACCGAGCATACTTTGCCAGGAGCTGGTCGCTTCCCATAATCACATGAATTACACAGGACACGATTTTTTTCCGAATGTCCTGTAGGCAATGTAATTTAAATGAGAGTGTTCCCATTACACACGACACGATTTTTTTTCCAAACGACAAGTGGGAACGGACGGTCCTATTTGATGCTAGGGTTTTGATACTTTTCTTTCCCTTTTCTGTAGAAGGGGAAGGGACGGAAGTTAGTAAGGAGAGGGTTAAAAGGAGTTCTATAAGGTCGAAGGTCAAGGATGTAGGTATATTAAGAGCCAGACAGAACGGATAAGGCGGTAAGGTGGATGGGTTAGGGTTATAGGGCGTGTACACACCCACACCCCTGACCCCTGGGGCAAAGTTTAATAGAAGTCAATCTAGCTGTCAGTCAGTTACTAGACAGAACCCCGCCCCTTGTGACTTTAATTGTAAATAACATGAGTCATCGATGTATAATTCGAGCTCTCAAACTGATTAGCTCGTTTTGCTCAATTGCCTCAATTCGTCTATTATATCTTTTCCAAATAAAGATGATTCCTTCTAACTCTCTGTGACCTTTCTCCTTTCTTGGTTTCCTCTTACTTAGACACTATGTTCTTTTCTTATGGCTAAGTGTTGGCAGGGTTCTCCTGACGAAGCTCTTTCACCCAATCACTGAAAGCCTTTAGATATTTTACCATGGAAGTCTTGAGGAATGCACCACATTTCAGGCTTTGCCCAGAAGCAAGGACGTCGTGTGATCTAGTTATAACTGGATATTATATATTTTTGTAGAAAACGAGGAAAAGCTCGAGATGAAAATAAGGAGAAGAGGAAAGAAAAAAGGAATTCACGGAAAATAATATCAGGAAAAGCGTCATCGGGAAAAGAAAGGAGGAATGAAAATTGAGAATTTTCCTGTGTGTGAGTATGATGTGTTTTGTCGTCTCATGGTCGCAATCAATAATTTCAGAAAAATGCCGCCCATTAAGCGGAAAGTTCATTAAGGGCAGAGCTCCCCATCTTGCCAACCTGTCATCTAAAATGAAATGTAGTAACGCAACCCGTTATACATTAAAGTCACATTTGCTGCTGGATTTTCCAACACCAACACGGAAGAATTTAAATGAAATGCCTTCTTTTTCATTGTCGGGCGAAATCTTGAATCTATTTCGAGTTTTGAAAGTTCGAGTCATAAAAAACTTGACTTTGGTATTCATGGATGTTGAGTGTTGACTGGATTATGTTTTATTGCCTTCTATCCTGTCTTACCAGAATTTGTAGCAACGTTTTTTGTTCGTTCAACTCTGGCATTTTGAACAAAGGGCGAAATGTCGCTCTAGATTTTCATCCACTGAGTTCTGAACTTCTTTCCTCCATACCTCTCATTCTTCTGTACCTGCCGAACATACTCTGACCTGAATATTTCTGTCACGTTAAAAGGTTTTCCTGTCGTTTGATAGAAGCTTTTGCGTCTCAGATATCTCTTGGATACCGCTTAAATGTTGAATTTTTTAGACGTTTATAGAGGGAACTGTAACTGCTAGGTATGTGAGCATTTTGTAATTATTTTGTTTGTATGTTCATAAAACTGATTCTGGTTGAGAGAACAGTACTACATAGAATCACTTCGAAGACCCTGACAGTCCCTCTGCTGACACTTTAGGTCGAATCGGTCAAAAATATGTATAAGTAAAAAAAAGTACATAAGTTGTCCTTTATCCTAATCTTAAAAAACATGATCTGGATTCTGGACGATGCCGATGTTTCACAGAATTACGCCCTGATGAGAGGCATTCTATGGAATTCCAAGAAATGAGTAAACTCTATGACCACATGCCCCTCGTGTGCGAAAAAATTCTCAAAATAACTTTGAATTCAATGATGATGCCTCAATGCCTCTTCCAGAGAATAAATTGAATTTTATTGAAGCCTAGACGCGTGTGTTTATCCGATAAACATATTGGAAACATGAGGGTGATATGGGTGATAAATACAGGGTGTCTGTAGTAATGTTTTTAAGGTTTGTTCTTCGGAACGGCTATCTTTCTCTTGTCCTGTCTTCCTTCGCTGTTGAGGATAAAATGCACCCCCGGGCGGGAATAGAACTCGTAAACCTAGCGCTCTACCTCCCAAGCTAACTAGGCTGGCTGCGTACAACTTTGTAAACATATTCACATGTACCATTATGTACAAAGCTACGAGAGGTTTTTGGGTGGATTTGAAACAAATACTAGGCTGAGAGAAGCCCCAAAATTTCAAATACAACATTACCCATACGTAACGCACTCCACTCATGCATGATTAGGTCAATAGGTGTAAGACGTTAGGAGCTTGTGGAGTGTGGAGTGAGCAGTGTGGAGTCTGGAGCCCACCTCTGTGACCGAGTGGTCAAGAGCACTGACTCTCAACCCGGAGGTGCTGGGTTTGAATCCCCGCCAGGGCGGACATTTCCTAAACGGACTTTTTCGTTCTTGGATAGGCATTGGATGTAAAAGAATGTGCCTTGAAGTAATGCGAAAGCGGTACCGAGGTACAATCTTCTTTCTAAAAACAATTAATTTAAATAATAGATAATAAAATAAAAAAAAGTCTGGAGTGTGGGATGTGGAGTGTGAGTGTCTGAACTTGATGAGAAGTTTATGAGGGCAATGATTTTTTCCAACATGCCTCAACAAAGACATTAGGTAGGTACATGATATTCATATGTAAGTAGGTACATAATATAAATATGTAGGTAGACGGTATGGATTAACAGGGCTATCTTGATGACGCAGATATTAGAAATACATGTCTTGGGGTAATTGTACCCTCTTCTTTGGTGTAATGGTCAAAACGCCTTTTCCGAAAAGGCTTGTTATTTGTACAAACATAATTATTATACCTACTATCTAATGCCGGATGCCGGCCACTTACGTCTTATGCATACAGGGCACAGGTACCTACATTACCTATAGCCTATAATTTACTCTGTTTCATCCAAAATAACCTCTTTCGAGTCTTTCGCTTTCTATGTAATATCCGTAGGTCTGACCTACATAAATATTCAATTTTATACAATCCTTATCTCAGGATCTGACAGACTAAAATTATTATTGATCTATCAACACCAGAAAGAGGCATATACCTAACTAAAGACGCTTCGTACAAGCTTCTTAACCCATCTTTTGGGGGCTGTTTGCCCCTACACCTAACCCTCAGAGTGGGAAATAAAGATCCTTACAATCATACGTTATCTCTACCGTGCTCTGACAGTCAGGCTGACACTAATACTTTCGCACCCAAAATATTTTCTCTGTTGTCAATATCGATCAAGCGAAGCTACATACATATGTAGATATTTCTAGCACCTTTTTTGCATGAAACACGGAGTAAAACTATTTTAATACATGCTAAACTTTCAACACTACAAAGTTAAGCCGTATTCGATTATGTGACTTTTTTTATAGTCAACATGGCTGAACCAATGAGATTGTGAGATTTCGCTTTGTGGAGCAAGTGTGGACGTTCAAAGCGGAATCTAATGAGGTTCAGCCATGTTGACTATAAAAAAAGTCACAATCAAATACGGCTATAGAGGCTAAGCACTCATGTTATACGCGTTTGATAATATCCTGCCACTTTTCCCAGCGTGCTGTCAGAATACTTTTGTTGAGAAATTCGGAAATACGGAAAGGAGACCAAATGTAGGACTTACCCCAACTCTTGACCGATCGGCCGAACACGTCATGAGTGCTGGGATTGTAGATGGCCAACTTGAATCTCTCCCATGGCGTGTGGTTATCTTTGGGCTGACAGTACTCCCATTCATAACCAAGGCCATTTGCGTCCGGGGCCTTCTGTGTCGACGGCATCCCTAACACTGAACTCTCAACAAATAATATATCCATCACATCCAGTACTCGCTGGAGGGAAATTTCCCTTTTTCCCTCCCAGGAGTCTCGCGGAGAACAAAAATCCCACGCGTCTTTCCTTATCTGTGGCATAATTTCTCCAGTACACGTCATGAGTGCTGGGATTGTAGATGGCCAACTTGAATCTCTCCCATGGCGTGTGGTTATCTTTGGGCTGACAGTACTCCCATTCGTAACCAAGGCCATTTGCGTCCGGGGCCTTCTGTGTCGACGGCATCCCTAACACTGAACTCTCAACAAATATATCCCTCACATCCAGTACTCGCTGGAGGGAAATTTCCCTTTTTCCCTCCCAGGAGTCTCGCGGAGAACAAAAATCCCACGCCTCTTTCCTTATCTGTGGCATAATTTCTCCAGCGCCCTCTCCCTCATTTTCCTCCGTTGAATTTAGAGCGAGCAATGAGCACACTATTACGTATTCCATTCGTTATTTCGTTTTACTTCCTCTTAAGTTATACAAGGGTGTATCTTAAACTTTGATCAAAAATCTCCTTTAACTCCAGGTTCTGGAGAATCTGGAGCAATGTATAGCGAAGGCAATTCACAATATTTATTGAATATTGAAAGGCAGGTGACGAACATCACTATTAGATTACCGTCAAACATGCTCAACAAAATATGGGGACGCCAGAAAGACAATGTTCTTAAAGTCAATGCCAATTTGATACCAACTAACGAAGCATCCACTATTCGCCGAATTCTTGCTTCATTAATTCTTTCATCAAACAACTCAACTTTTCGAAGATATCTCTAGTCACTTTTTTTCTACGTTTGTCAAAAAGTAAGCAATACAATTTTGTTACGAAATGTAGTTGCGTGCTGTAAAATGTAACCTATAATTCCCTCTCTCCTATCAAACTAGTCAAATATGTACATAATTCTTGGCTTTCGTTTTACGACTTTTTATACTTTTAACCTCTATCATAAAAAACTCAGCCTTTGTCTAGTATTGGACGCAAAAGTCAAACAGAATATTCGATTTGTCCTTTGTGTCCTTGTCACTGTTAGGCCAGCCACTCAGACATCACAGACCACCGTCTGTCAGACAGTTGGAACGTGTGTGGCGGAAAAAGCTTCAGACTTTCAGACCCAGGTCTCTTGGACCGTCTGACAGACCTAGATCTGTCACTGTCAGACGGTTTGAACGTGAGTGGCGGGCCCGCGGGCACTTCTCATTACAATGTGTCATTTGCATTATTTTACCATCATCCAACAAGAACTTAATGTGCTTGGTCACCCGTCAAAATGCGCACTATACTTGACGTTGTTTAACTTGATCTGTCGCGACGCATCGAGGACAGGTACTTTCAATGTCATAGAGCCCCTGTCCCTGGTTCCTGGTTGATTCTCAGGAGCGTTTTTCTACAATAATAGGATGGAACGCATAGGAATTAATTAAAGGAGGAAGTGTGTCCAAACATAGTCGATTGAACCGTCCACCTCCACACTGCCTCGACGTTATAGATACTTACTTCTAAACTAATTTGACCAGTTTCAGAGTTTGTGGAGCAGAATCATAATCAATTCATGACACCAAGAGGATGTGACACCGATGGAAAATCATGGAAAAGAATACATTGTCACCTGTGAAAATCCACAAAGTTAAAGGTACATAATTGGTACAAAAAAGTAATTGTGGTAGATAACTGTTATTACATACATAGTCATGCCTTTTGTCAAGCTCAATGATCATTATCCTTATTCCTTCTTCATAGAAAGGTGGTGTGTATAAAACTTGAGTTTTCCTCTATCTACAAGTGTTCTTGGTAAACAAGAGCTGACAGTAGTCAATAAAATAAAATGTTCTCATATCCTCCTATACCTATCAGAACTTGTATTGATAACACTTATTTCAAAGAAACATTTTTGTGATGACATCCTAATGTGTGTGTATTTTATTATTATTTATTTATTATAATGATTTTTTTTCCATTTCCATTCAACTTATTCTGTTATTCACATAGGTAACCGTCATGAAATGGAGCAGGATACAGAATGGTGTGTTTCGTCAGGGAGCAACAACAAGAAGATGCAAACAAAGCATGCGCTGAGACAACAAGCAAGGAGACGGAAGAAGAACACCACTATAGCTGCGGGAGGTACAAGTCCAGTGGGCAATGCCATTCCTCCTACGACAACTTCGGCAGTCACCGCTGTGCCACCCCTCCCTACTCCTACACCTGTCACAGAAGGTACTACAGATGTTTGAAATCTCCAGCTTTGTAATTTTACCTGAAGAAAATAGGGTCTGATTTTCAAGTTAATGATTTTGCATTTAGATTATCTGGTTCTTTTATGTTGTATGTTGCAAATGTTGGGATCTTTGACCATTAGGCCATTTTTCCACCTGTTCTTTTATAAGTGACTTAAAACACTGGTCATATCAGTCAAAAGACTGACACCACATACTTAGTCCAAACACTTTTTCTGGCTGGACATTAAATTAAAGAAAGTGTTAAATGCTTAGTCCACTTTTTATCAAATTTGTTAAACATGTTCAGCACTGTGACCTCAGTTCAGAACACAATTTCAGGCAAAGTTTTTCTCTTCTCTTTCCCTTTAGCTCCCAGTTTTATCTGACGCATTTGCACAGCACCTGCGCTGTAGGGTGAAATCTCAATATTTGTGGTTCTTCATAATGAGAAGTAGAGAGACTCTCGTCTCCCGTTGACAATGTTACGAGTAGGTACCTACCTACTACTACTCTGCTGCTGCCTCGGATGGACAAGTGTTGAGTGATGGACAGAATTTAATTAACAAGATAACAAAGCTCTCTCATTGTTCTCCACAACCTCTTGTACAATATGTACTGGGTATTTCCATATTTTGCTCTGCCTTTCTAATTTCGTATTTGATTTATTTTATAGGTTTAGGTCACTTGAATATTTTATCATAGAGCTACACAGGTATTAGGTAGATTTGGTCCCACTTGGGTTCGGTCTTGGGTTCGGTAGAATTATTATTATTACATGTAGGTACTGACGTACCTACTTATTTCGCTACATGTCCATAATTTCGCAAGAGTCAGGATATTCTTACCTTAAAAAGTTTTGTGTAACGTTTTACATTGTCAGGTTGGCCTTCATGAAAGATGGACAGGATGAATGATAATTAGATAACGTAATATCATCAGAAGTTAAGTAGGTAGAGGTCGGTAGTAGGTACCTATGTTTATGTAGATAGAATACCTACAATAGAAGTAGGTAGGTAGGGTAGGGACGAAGATAATTAGGTATTACATGATGGGAGAAGGAACTTAGCTCTCTCATTGTTCTCCACAACCTCTTGTACAATATGTACTGGGTATTTCCATATTTTGCTCTGCCTTTCTAATTTCGTATTTGATATATTTTATAGGTTTAGGTCACTTGGATATTTTATCATAGAGCTACACAGGTATTAGGTAGATTTGGTCCCACTTGGGTTCGGTCTGATATTGTAGAATTATCATTACGTGTACTTACGTCCCTACATAATAAATATAGGTACCTTATATATATATAAAAAAAGGTACCTATTTATTTCGCTACATGTCCATAATTTCGCAAGTTTTGTGTAACATTTTACATTGTCAGGTTGACCTTCATGAAAGATGGACAGGATGAATAATAATTAGATAACGTAATATCATCAGAAGTTATGTAGGTAGAGGTAGGTAGACTTAGGTATGTAGATAGGATACCTACAATAGAAGTAGGTAGGGACGAAGATAATTAGGTATTACATAATGGGAGAAGGTACTTCCAAGATTCAAAAAAGAGAAAAGCTTCAACCTTTGCGAAAAAATTTATATAAAAAAAGTAAAAATTGAATCGATATTCACTGAGCATGTGCCCTGACGAAGTTTTGATTAGATGAAAATTCAGAGGAGCTCCGGGAATTTTTTTCCCATTATGAAATGAATTTTATTACGAAATAAACATCCCCGTGATGATTTTATTATGAACACCGAATATACTTGTATGTCACATACACGTATACCTACTACCTATGTACCTATACAACGAGACGGAATAACTCTTTAAATCTGATATTCAAACTATTTCTTAAACTATTAGCTATCCAGTATCTCCTACTGTCTACTTTTACCTTTTTCGAATGAAAGTAGGTAGGTATGCTCTATTCATTAATCTTGCTCTTTGTGGCTGTAACTGAGTTACACTGTAACTCAAACCTGTCCGTTATATGACACGTTTCGACATCAAAGCGCTAACAAACCTAATCTTATCCTCGTAAATTTTCAAAAAGGTAGGAGTTCTAAGGTAACTAGGTAAAGGTACCCATGTACCCAAGCCCCGAGCTCATTTGGACACATTATTAATGTAAGGCACATTGCATACACACTGTTATTTTTACAGGCGCTCATAGGATGACGGTAATTTTTGTACGGGACTTTCGTTTGGGAAACTTTTGATATTTTGATAGTTTACCTATGTTTTATGTAGATCTTTTCTGAGTAGTGATTAGTTTTCTTTTTGCCTAAAAGTTATTGCACCATAAAAGTCCATTATTAGTCAACTGCGATTTCGTCACAGGTTTTTATCCTGTATCCTTGATCATGACGTCACTGATATGCAAGGATGTCAAACTGCTGTGGATACTGTGCTCAGTGTACATACTGTGCGGCCATAAAATCTCAATGACCCATTTGTGTTTGAGATTTCGTTTAAAAAATATCTAATTTGACCGTTTTCAGTAAATTTATCGATAAAATCTCTAATAAATATTGATTTCAATATTAATCTTTTACCTAATAAAATGGCTATTTCGTGTTTCTTTTTACTAGTACAATAATTATACTCTTCTTTCAAAATGGTTCTCTCGAATATACTTGTATGTCAAATACACGTATACCTACTACCTATGTACCTATACAACGAGACGGAATAACTCTTTAAATCTGATATTCAAACTTTTTCTTAAACTATTAGCTATCCAGTATCTGCTATACTGTCTACTTTTACCTTTTTGGAATTAAAGTAGGTACCTAGGTATGCTCTATTCATTCATCTTGCTTTTTGTGGCTGTAACTCAAACCTGTCCATAATATGACACGTTTCGACATCAAAGCGCTAACAAACCTAATCTTATCCTCGTAAATTTTCAAAAAGGTAGGATTTCTAAGGTAACCAGGTAAAGGTACCCATCTACCGATGTACCCAAGCCCCGAGCTCATTTGGACAAATTATTAATGTAAGGCACATTGCATACACACTGTTATTTTTACAGGCGCTCATAGGATGATGGTAATTTTTGTACGGGACTTTCGTTTGGGAAACTTTTGATTTTTTGATAGTTTACCTATGTTTCATGTAGATCTTTTCTGAGTAGTTATTAGTTTTCTTTTTGCCTGAAAGTTATTGCACCATAAAAGTCCATTGTTAGTCAACTGCGATTTCGTCACAGGTTTTTATCCTCTATCCTTGATCATGACGTCACTGATATGCAAGGATGTCAAACTGCTGTGGATACTATGCTCAGTGTACATATTGTGCGGCCATAAAATCTCAATGACCCATTTGTGTTTATTTGAGATTTCCTTTAAAAAAATATCCAGGCCGTTTTCAGTAAATTTATCGATAAAATCTAGATAATACATATTGATTTTAATACTAATCTTTTACCTCTTGTTACTAGTACCTACATACTCTTCTTTCAAAATGGTTCTCCAGTATCTTTTGTGGCCACTTGTTTTGAAGAAGAGCTAGATTCCACTAGGCTTGAACCTCTGTGAAGATATGGAAATTTCGGCCATCTTGAACTTAAAATTCATTTTTTGTTTACTTCGCAAAGTCGTAAAAAGTATTCTATTTTTGATAAATAATTTAAAATTTACTAATTAATTAATTAATTACGTATTAATTAATAAAACATTATAATTATCTATAATCCTATGGTGTATAGTGATTTACTTTTTTGCACGGGAAAATTTAGTATCACCCCTCTTTTGTACACCACTTGAGTAAGTATAAGCAGAACCCATTAGTTTAGTGAACCTGAGTAAAATGTCCAATGTTTTGGGCTCAGAGATCATTAATTCATTCAAGTATTTTCTCCTGTCATGTACTTCATAGTACGTATATTATTTAGTTAATGATTGGCATTTTCACATCTCACAGAACTCCTGTAATAATTTTATCAAGGGTGGTCTCTTCGAATTCAAATTCCAAATCTACATGGACACATGACCCTAGGTTGGTTATCTTTCATTTACCTACATGGCTTGATGAGAACAGCTGTGGTGTTTTTTCTTGCTTTAGTATTAATAAGGGTCATTATGTAGCTCTAGTGTTTAATAATAATGCCCAAATTAATAATTTAATGAGTAGGTAACAGTCGAGGGATAAATTTCTGAATGCCAATCCTGCCATTTCTTACTCCTTCACCTACCTGTGTTCATCCCACTAGCAAACAATTCTTCCTAGCTGTATAATTAAATTATTCCTCTAATTCATAAACAATGCCAGTGATAATAGCACATTTAATACACAAGTTCCTAATTGATCAAGAAAGCTAAGCAATGTTGTGCATGGTTAGTATCTGAATAAGTGACCAATCTGGGCAGTATTGTACTTCGGTCTTTTTCCAGCCCCACTCAGGTTGGATGAAATTTATGTAAGGACTGATGGTTTTAATTGATAACCTGCTGCCTTTTCCAAAAATCTACACTATGTGTAAGGGTGAGGGTGATTAAGAATAGGTGATTGATTAGATACTTACTTCTAAACTAATTTGACCAGTTTCAGAGTTTGTGGAGCAGAATCATAATCAATTCATGACACCAAGAGGATGTGACACCAATGGAAAATCATGGAAAAGAATACATTGTCACCTGTGAAAATCCACAAAGTTAAAGGTACATGATTGGTACAAAAAGTAATTGTGGTAGATAACTGTTATTACATACATAGTCATGCCTTTTGTCAAACTCAATGATCATTATCCTTATTCCTTCTTCATAGAAAGGTGGTGTGTATAAAACTTGAGTTTTCCTCTATCTACAAGTGTTCTTGGTAAACAAGAGCTGACGGTAGTCAATAAAATAAAATGTTCTCATATCCTCCTATACCTATCAGGACTTGTATTGATAACAATTATTTCAAAGAAACATTTTTGTGATGACATCCTAATGTGTGTGTATTTTATTATTATTTATTTATTATAATGAAAATTTCTTTCCATTTCCATTCAACTTATTCTGTTGTTCACATAGGTAACCGTCATGAAATGGAGCAGGATACAGAATGGTGTGTTTCATCAGGGAGCAACAACAAGAAGATGCAAACGTTGTCACTGTTAGGCCAGCCACTCAGACATCACAGGCCACCGTCTGTCAGACAGTTGGAACGTGTGTGGCGGAAAAAGCTTCAGACTTTCAGACCCAGGTCTCTTGGATCGTCTGACAGACCTAGATCTGATGTCACTGTCAGACGGTTTGAACGTGAGTGGCGGGCTCGCGGGCACTATGTACCTTCTCATTACAATGTGTCATTTGCATTTACCATCATCCAACAAGAACTTAATGTGCTTGGTCACCCGTCAAAATACGCACTATACTTGACGTTGTTTAACTTGATCTGTCGCGACGCATCGAGGTCAGGTACTTTCAATGTCATAGAGCCCCCGTCCCTGGTTCCTGGTTGATTCTCAGGAGCGTTTTTCTACAATAATAGGATGGAACGCATAGGAATTAAAGGAGGAAGTGTGTCCAAACATAGTCGATTGAACCGTCCACCTCCACACTGCCTCGACATTATAGATTCACCTCGTCGATCGACGGCCGTCGACTATTTGCGGGTAGAAGGGATTGTGATTTGTGATGTACTGATGTATCTATATTGTTATTAGGAAACCAAGCCTTTGAAGAGAAGTGTTTTTCAACGTGCAGGCTGCACGATTCACGGTGCATGACTTATCCTGCACGTGGCATATAACATAATATGCTGCACGCGGTATGCACCTGTGTTGCACGCTGCACGTTACATCAGACGTGCACACTAACCTTCGGCTGAAGGAGCATTCATTTGGATATTATTATTGTTTGCCTTTGTTTCGTTATCTGAAATGAACGAAAAGAGGACTGGAGGAGAAAGTAGATTTCAAAGAAGAGGAGGGCAGATGGCAGGCGAATTGACTTTTGTGGACCGTACATCAAATTTCCATTTGGATAATTACCTAAGGGCGAGGGACCTATGATGAAAATCAAACAAATGGGGCAAGACATACGTACCTTAAAATAGGTTGAAAAGTTCATGGTACGTACCTATTCTTTTTCATTGGGTTGTGGGTGATTTATGGTGCTTCGCTATAGAAGAAAAGCGGATAAAGAAAGGCTCTCTTGATCATTACTTCTAATAATTCAGTGAAACTCATGTTTTATTTTTCCAGGATTTCATTGGGTTGTGGGTGATTTATGGTGCTTCGCTATAGAAGAAAAGCGGATAAAGAAAGGCTCTCTTGATCATTACTTCTAATAATCCAGTGAAACTCATGTTTTATTTTTCCAGGAAAAAAACATAAAGACGCAAAAGTTGGAATGGTCCACTGTATTGTAAACAATAAAACAAGTCAGAGGTAAATAAAAGGTTCCCTTCTTGTCCTTGCTGCCCTTGGACTCTTCCCCCTTATAGGAGGGTAAGAGGGACACTCTATTTCCCTGGCAGGTTTTCTTCGCCCTTTTCCGAAGGGCATAAACTAGAAAGAACGAGAACAGCATCAGGGACAAAACTATATTTCCGTCAATATTTTCCTCGCCTGGTGAAAAATCCCTCTCGGAAAAGTTCCCTTTCGCAGGCAAAGTTTTTCTCTTCTCTTTCCCTTTAGCTCCCAGTTTTATCTGACGCATTTGCACAGCACCTGCGCTGTAGGGTGAAATCTCGATATTTGTGGTTCTTCATAATGAGAAGTAGAGAGACTCTCGTATCCCGTTGACAATGTTACGAGTAGGCACAGAAGGTACTACAGATGTTTGAAATCTCCAGCTTTGTAATTTTACCTGAAGAAAATAGGGTCTGATTTTCAAGTTAATGATTTTGGATTTAGATTATCTGATTCTTTTATGTTGTATGTTGCAAATGTTGGGATCATTGACCATTAGGCCATTTTTCCACCTGGTTCTTTTATGAGTGACCAGTGTTTCACATCAGTCAAAAGACTGACACCACATACTTACTTAGTCCTAAATAATTAAAGCTGAAAAACCTGGAACACCTTTTCCTGTCGGTAGCGCGTACTCGGAATTATCTGAAACAGTGAAAGAAGAAGAAGAAGATTCTCAAGAAGAGAAAATACTCGAGACCAGTAGGTCTGATTGTATAGAAATCAAAGATGAATTCATCCCTGTAGATACGGAGGAAGTGCCAAGTCCTGAGGTGGATAATACATCTCCCAGTTACCATGACACAACTACCTGTGACAATGAGGAAGATATGTGTGATAATCAATCCTCTGCTTCCCCCTCTGAGACTCAGATAACACTTTTTCTGGCTGGACATTAAATTAAAGAAAGTGTTAAATGCTTAGTCCACTTTTTATCAAATTTGTTAAACATGTTCAGCCCTGTGACCTCAGTTCAGAACACAATTGAATGAATAGGGTGAATTCTCAGTTTGAACTTAACAATTTTTCTTTATTTTTTGCACACTAAGCAACAAGGCCAAGTGTGATGAACTGTTTTTAATTTATACAATTCTCTGATTCCGTTCTTGCAGCAATAGTTGAGCGTGGTCCTCCTCCCACCATGATGGAAGTATTGTCATCCATCCCCGGCTTCTCGTTCAAACACCGGAAACGTTCCAACAAGAAATTGTCCACCGCTGCTCAACTGGAGCAGACAAAGGAGGGATGTATTGATCTGGAAACCCCTGACTCCATTCTCGTACACACCAATCTGCGATGTCTGCTGAATCGTCACACGTTTTCTAGTCTGCCTGCCCTTTTCCAGTATAAGCTCATTCAACTCCTGCCGCAATGTGACAGGATTCCTCAGTCTGATTCCACATACAGGTACATCATATTATACCTATCATGTCTAATTTTGGAAGTCTGTAGAACACAAGCTGTTCTTATTGGGTTATACTCTTTTACCTGGATTCTTGGAAAATTCCATACCACATCAAATTGCAAAGGATCAGATACCTAGGAAATTGAACTGTGGTTTTAGGCCAGCCATTCACTATCAGGTAGACCTGACAACAGGTACACCTGATCAGGTCTACCTGATAGTGCGTGTGCTCATCAGGTAGACCTAACAGATGGACATTTTCAGATGTACCTGTTGGGTCTACCTGATAGGGAGTGGCTAGCCTTAGGCTGTTTGTGTATATACCATTCTGGAAATGCTTTTCTTATGCCAGCAGGAATCAGGATATTTACATAAAATAATTTTCATCTCTTTTTTTTTTTTTTTTTTTTTTTTTTTTTTAAGGTTGGGGGCCCCCGGTTTAAAAACAGGGTTTTTTCCCCGGGCCATGCTTTAGAGTGGCCAGGAGAGACTTTTCGGAAGGCAGGAGTTCACACCTGGAGAACCACACAGGAAGTTAAGACAGGGATGGGAGAAGGGAAAAAGACCCGATTAGATCCTGCCGAAGGCCAAAGCTTTCTGTTGATTCTGCTCGGGAAATCTGCTCGGACAGAATTCAAACCCACAATTTCCAAGTTGGGTCAATCCTCTGGACCACCCAGCCAGAGGGGCAAGAAAACTACTCATTGTGTACTTATTAAGTAAAGTCAATGTTGTTGCTTCTACCAGCCTAGTTAGCCTGGAGGGTAGCGTGCCTTGTAAGTGCTAGGTCCCGAGTTCGATTCCCGTCCCCATCTGGACTTTATCCCATACAGACAATGTTCGTTCTCGGAACGGCGGGCTTTCTCCTATCCTATCCTCTCTTTGATTTTGGGAACATAAGACGTCAGTAGTGACTGTTCCCTCTGTCAAACCTCTTATAAAATTATTTTTAATGAAACGGTTAACGTGTTAGACATTGGATCTGGAGGTTAGGGGTTCTAGTCCAAGTCAAGTCATAAAACTTATCCAAGTGTAATAATTGGTGAACCATATTTGTGACAAGCACACTTAACACAATCAAAAATTTCTCCTACATTACATTGAAACGGGGGTCTTTTCTGACGAAATTCCTGTGTGTGGAGTCCAGTAGGTATGTAGGACTATTTCACCCCATTCTTCTTTATTTCACTCTTCACCTTCAAACATTGGTGTCTCTCTTTTTTTTTCACCTCTTAATAATGAAATGTTGATTTCACGTTTTTCAGCTCAAACATTTCGAACCGATCTGGGGTGAAACGAACGAGTCTCGGAATAACACAAGTACCTCGCTCGCCTCATCCAGAACTTCAAGTAGAACATCAGCTGATCACATCTCCCCCTCCCCTCTCCCTCCCCCTCCACCCCGGCTGAGAACAGTAGGAGCGGTCACCCGGGCTATCACCTCGTACCGGGAGAAGCGAGAAGTAGTGGAGAAACCCAGCCAGGGATGTGGTGCTAGCAAGCGTAGTCGACAAGGTAAGAATCCTACAGTAGGAGCGGTAACCCGGGCTATCACCTCATACCGCGAGAAGTAGTGGAGAAACCCAGCCAGGGATGTGGTGCTAGCAAACGTAGTCGACAAGGTAAGAATCCTTTTTAATTTGATAATTATTTATTTCTGGTTGTTTCAGATCCACTGTTAGGAACCAAGTCCGAATCCAAACTGAGGCCTTCAAAATCTAGTAGTAGTAAATCTCAGGACAATAGTCATCTAGCCAAACCTGATAGTGGTGTATCCAAGGCAAAACAAAAGAAACAATCAAACCATAGAGATCTGCGGAACAAACATCTGAGGAACTCTGCCAGTAACTCTGCCAAGAGAGAAACTAGAACTAGTGATAGGAAATGTTCTAAAGAAACAAAAACTCTGAGTGAACGCGTTTCATCGCGACCTAAGAGAAGAGTAGTGATGCGACAAGAGGCAAGTAAGAGACGTAGATATGAAGAGGATGAAAGTTCTGAGTCTTGTGATAAAATCATTGATGTATTGGATGAAGATGAAATACCTGTAGAAGATGAACAGATTCTAGAGGATAACTTTGTCAAATGTGATGTGGAGACTGATCCATTGAGTCAGACAGCAGATCCTCTCAGTCAAACTGATCTAGAAGTTGATCCCTTGAGTCAGCCTGACCTTGAAATAGACCCTCTGAGTAATCCTCCAGATGAAAAGCTATTGGATAACGAAGATGATGTATCCCTACATCTAGATGAATCTACCAATCAGAGTGCAGCAGATGAGGTGGATAGCATTCTCTGTAGTGAAGTAATCCTCCAGATGAAAAGCTATTGGATAACGAAGATGATGTATCCCTACATCTAGATGAATCTACCAATCAGAGTGCAGCAGATGAAGTGGATAGCATTCTATGTAGTGAGCAGAAATGTTTCATCAATGATATAGAAGATAGTACACAATCCTCAGAAAATAATTTCCAACCTCAACCAGTTGTTAGTAGTAGCCCTGTGAACTCACCTCAGAAATGTAATACCCCCGCCAATAACAATAATAACAATGTTGTGTTATCTCAGTGTAAGCTGAAAGAAGATGAACCAGAAACCTTCACCAAACAAGACAATAAGACTGAACTTGTATCTGTTGCAACTTGTAGCAGTGAAACAGCAGATGCGACCAAACAAGATAATCTCACGCCACAGGAGGAAACTCCTATTGGAACTAAAAATAATCAAACAACTAAACATTGTTCTCCACCACAGACATCTAGTGAAAAACAAGAAATGGAGGAACAAATCAAGGTCGCAGAAACTAAATCATCATGTGAAGAGTTAGAAAGTCTTGTTGATGAGTCAGTAGATACCAGTGTATCTAACGAGTCTTGTCCCAATGTAGCAACATCAACTGAAGAATATATCCTACCTAACGTAGAACGTGAAGAATGTCCCATCAAACCTGAGGAAGCGTCTTCGACCCTCAATGAAACACCAAACACACTTGCTGAAGAGCCTCAAGTGATATCTGAAACTCATGATGCATCTAACAATGAACATGAAGTCTCAGCTTCTCCCAGTAAAAGTGTTGCATCTACCAGTGAAGACCAAAGGTTTCACTGGTCCTAATAATGATGTGCCTGCCAATAAAGATAAAGAGATTCCAAGAACCCTGATCTTGTGGCGTGTGATGTTCCATCTGCTAGTGAAAGATACAGAGTTAACTGGTTTTAGCATTGATATTAGCATCTACAAGCTGAAGACCAAAGACTTGCGCCGATCTTAGCGGTGACACAGAAGAACTAATATACCAGAATGTGATAGAGACTGGAGAAGCAAGCCCTAGTCTTGGATGAAGTTAGCTGACCACGGAATCTAATGCTGTGAATGGAAGGTTTTTTATCCAAGGACACTTGAAATTCAGTAAGTAGTGAAATTGAACATGCCTGAAGGCAAAAAGAAGAATTAGACAGCCAGAGCTGAGACAAGTGATACCAAAGAATCTAGTGAAACATTTTCTAGACAATCCAACGATCTCATCACAACAAGTAGAAACCAATCCACCTTCACTAGAGATCCTACCACCAGAGTCTCATGATGAATATCTCAGCCAACACGAGTGAGGAAATAATTAAAGCTGAAAAACCTGGAACACCTTTTCCTGTCGGTAGCGCGTACTCGGAATTATCTGAAACAGTGAAAGAAGAAGAAGATTCTCAAGAAGAGAAAATACTCGAGACCAGTAGGTCTGATTGTATAGAAATCAAAGATGAATTCATCCCTGTAGATACGGAGGAAGTGCCAAGTCCTGAGGTGGATAATACATCTCCCAGTTACCATGACACAACTACCTGTGACAATGAGGAAGATATGTGTGATAATCAATCCTCTGCTTCCCCCTCGACTCGGATCTATCAATATTCATCACTAAGTGATAACCAGAGCCTCAAGCCTGAGCCAGGTTTAGATCTAGAGTCAGGAGATTCTTCAAGTATTCCAGCACCCAGCGATCAGCAAGGAGAATCTATTAGTTCTGAAATATCAGAGCAACACTATTTGCAGACAAACTCCACTTTGATTGAATCTCAAGTAGCTTCTAGTTCTCAGCTTAGCAACACCTACCAAGACACGGATAATCAACTGGAAGATGAGACTACTGAGAGTGCTGGTATCCAATATAACAATGTTCGGCTCGTAACTCCATGCCCACCTGTATCCCTCAGCTCTACCACCCAACCCATGGCTCCAAGTCAATTTGTTCATCCATCTTCTATTCGATCAGATCCTGTAGAAACGTTTCAAGCTTCTGCTCCTCAGCCACTCAGTAACTTCCAGTTTCAACCCTCCCCTGCACCTCTAGCACAACTACCACCATCTCAACCTATGCCCCTGTTCCCTGGCCAGTCACAGCAGCCCTTTCTTCAAGTACCCCCATCCGGGGATATAAAACTACCTATTAGCTCCTGGACACATATACCGGTAAGTACATGAGATGAATTTTGAATAATCTAATGCTTTAACTACTCGATCCTCTAAATTATTAATCTTTTAGTGTAAACACTGGACTAGGTGGACAAGGGCAAATAAAGCATTTTCTCACATTAAAAAGAAAAAAAAAACTTCATTGTGTCTTTTATCTGCCAGTCCCAACTGTAACTGTTGCTTCACTGGGGTACAACCTTGTACATTAAATGAAAAAATCAGGATCCATAGCTTATAATTTACAATATGGCTCAAGAATTTCTTAATAAATGTCAACTTTTGTTCACAAGAAGAGAAAATTTATAACCTCCTTTAAATAATTTCAGATGATGGTTCAGAAAGATAGCACCGGTGTTCCTATGATGTCTTTACAAGAGATGCAAGGATCTAGCATGGATAGCAGCCAAGTGAAGCTGGAAGTTGAAGGTAAATATCATTTTGTCCTCTACTAATTTATTGACCGAACGTAGTGAAGGTCTACGTTTTAACTCGACCGTTTTGCGTTTGGTTTGGATGGATGTTTGTTTGTTCTGCTATAACTCGCGATTGTCTGGATGAAATTTGGTACAGATTCATTGACATTGACAAGTACTTATTCACCTTGTTTATATTTTCAGTAACAGTGGCACCGGATAATCTAGGAGACAATAATGGCGGAGTCACATCCAATGTACTGCCCCAACCAGTCCCAGTGGAAAGTAGTGGACCTGTGTCATCCAATGTACTAGCCCAGTCACACCTTGTTTATATTTTCAGTAACAGTGGCACCGGATAATCTAGGAGACAATAATGGCGGAGTCACATCCAATGTACTGCCCCAACCAATCCCAGTGGAAAGTAGTGGACCTGTGTCATCCAATGTACTAGCCCAGTCCTCAGTAGCTGCCATGGTATCTTCTACCCCGTACATCTCTAGTGTTACCACGAGACCTACCACTAGTTTAACCAGTGGCAAACCTCAGACTAAGGTAATACTCGTGACAATCAAAAATCAAATCGTGAATTTATTTGTGGTAAAGCAGAGCCTTTTCACACCTTTTTGTGGATATCACAGCATTTACTAAGTGCTTCCTTTGGAATCAATATCCATCTTTCAATAATCTTTTTACACTGGTAATGCCGCCACTGGTCGCTACTCGATCAAAGTACTCAATTGTCCTCACGAGGCTGAGTGCACCCCGAACTCTAAGCACAGAGTCATAAAAACTTCGAACCCCGGGTCCTCCGTGCAAGCCTAGTGTGATACCCACTCAGCCACGGAGGTTGCTCTAGAAATAGAAAATATTTATTGAATAAAACTTGATGTAAATTGTTTCTCTTTGATTTCAGACAACCGCGGGTCGCAGTTCACGCAATGTTTCTAACAAACCTCCCCCTGGGGCTGTCAACCTCGAGCGGAGCTATCAGATATGTCAAGCTGTCATTCAGAATAGTCCTAACCGAGATCAGCTCAAATGTCAATTAAAACCTCCTCCTGCTCTGTTGGCTGGCAATAAGGAACCTCCTCCACCGTAAGTTCCTGTTGCGATTGCGGATTACCCACTAGAATAGAATATACCTTGTTTGTCCTGCCCGAATAGGACTGAAAAGTCCCTTTACTCCAGCAGTCTAAACAAAGTCTCGTATATTTGATGGGTTAATAATAATAATACATGCATCAGTAAACAGTTCAAAAGAAAAGACCTTGCTTAACATATAAAGGGGAGGGGGAAATTTTGTTTTTGTTGTGAGGTTCTTTGATTCCGTGAAACGAAAGGTTCTTTGAAAGTTCTTTCTTTAGTTCCTCTCGCCGTTTTGGAGGGCTACTTAATGTTCCGATATTCATTGCTATAACTTGGAAAAAGCTCAGAAGGAGTTCGCGGTTCTCACGACTTTGCCTTAGCCTCAGGTTGCTCAAACTTTAGAGATTATGTACATCAAAAGTGTCTCTGGGCCGGGTTTGAAGAAATGTACAGTTCGATCGCAATTTAAGATCAAATTTTCGGAAAGGCTCAAAAAGAGTCTCTGGATTTCGACCCAAGTAGCTGAAACTTAACATAGAGATTGGATTAATTATGTAGATGAAAAGTGTCCTTGGGCCGGATTTCCAGAAGGTACGTTTTGACCCTTATTCAGGGCCAAAGTTCTGCTATTTAAGTAAGCCTATACTTTAGGAAAAGCTCAAAATTAGTTTGCGGTTCTCAGAATTCTTTTACCTATCTCCTTTCAGAACATGGACAAAGGCCACGGCTGCCACCAAACTGAAGACGAAGTCAAGACAGCAAAGTACTAGTCCTCCTGTAATGGTCAAGCATGTTCTATCTGCCCAGGGCATTCCTGTTACCATGGCCATGTTATCCTCGACTCATGCTGAGGTAAGTAATATTATTTGCCGTGAGTTTCATAAGATTTTTTTTTTTTTTTTTTTCGAATGTCCTGTAGGCAATGACATTGTAATTTAAATGGAGTGTTTTCACTACACACGACACGGTTCTTTTACCGAACGACAAGTGAGGACGTCTCGCAAGTCCAAGTTTTAACTCGACATTTTTTAGCTAAATCCCCTTTGAGCTTTCATTTCCTTTCAGTTTGTCTGTCTGCCTTTTTGTATGTTTATTTATTTCACCATAACATTCGAACGGTTTTTAGATTTCGATTTCGGTCGATTGTAGTGTAGACGCACCTTTATCAATTTAAATGGTAGTCGATTGTGTCATTTCATACCGTAACGAAAGTCAATCACACGTCCTAATCCATCATTTGTTTCCCCCCAGGCTACCGAGAACACGAGCGCCAGTAGTAACTTAGGCCAGTACATGCTCGTACAGAAAGGTCTCCGCCGGTCATCCTCGGCACCTCCCGGGAACAACAAGGTCCCTCCCGTCTCCGGAGGCAGAGTAGGTCGGCCCGCCAGTGTAGGCCTTCAGCACAAGCACCCGCTCCGTGCTAATAGCGACTGCGCGTGCAATCTAAACGCTATGGTGTCGTGTGTAAAGTGTGGCGCGTTCTGTCATGATGATTGTATATCTCCGTCCAACCTGTGCAGTGTCTGTGTCATCAGGTAGGTACCTCCTGGGTAGACTCTTCAAGTCTGAAAATACCACTATACGTAGGTACTATACATCGAGGCCCTCCATCTGGGTAGAGTCCGATAGTCGACTCTTCGTCATCAGGTAGGTACCTCCTGGGTAGACTCTTCAAGTCTGAAAATACCACTATACGTAGGTACTATGCATCGAGGCCCTCCGTCTGGGTAGAGTCCGATAGTCGACTCTTGAAGTAAAATGTCACGCATCGAGGCATAAATCATACACGAAAAGCCCACTCCAAGGCTTAGGCCAGCCCTTCACTATCAGGTATACCTATACCTGACACCTGATGAGCACACACACTATCAGGTACGACTGAAAAGGTCCGAATGTCAGGTCTACCTGATACCTGATCAGGTCTACCTGATACCTGATCAGGTCTACCTGATACCTGATCAGGTCTACCTGATAGTGAGTGGCTGGCCTTTGGTGTACGGGCAAATATTCCTAAAGGATATCTTGAGCTTTTATGAATCTACACCATTTTTCGGGAGTTGCTAAATGCGATTTTTGTCCATTGGTCGGGCCTCAAAGCCATACAGGCAAATGCGATTTTCAATGGCCCTTTAATTTTTTGATCGTCTCCTTTTTGGGAAATCTACGAGAGAGGTACATGAGTGTTCTGCAGAAGTTAATCCTGGCAGGCAAATGTTTAGTGGATATTGACATTCCCAATGGTCGTGGGGATGACAGTGGACCTCCCATGGATACGTGAGTTGATATCCTTTCCAGAGCTTTTTTTTTTAATCAGTACACACTTAAAGGAAATGGTCCTTCTACCATTGTAATGTAGGCAAGTAAAATGTCACGCATCGAGGCATAAATCATACACGAAAAGCCCACTCCAAGGCTTAGGCCAGCCCTTCACTATCAGGTATACCTGACACCTGATGAGCACACACACTATCAGGTACGGCTGAAAAGGGCCGAATGTCAGGTCTACCTGATAGTGAGTGGATTTTCAATGGCTCCTTTAATTTTTTGATCGTCTCCTTTTTGGGAAAATAGGTAACTCCAATATACGATACGATGTAAGTAGCTAAATAAACTGGTGAGGTGGAGCTTTGTCCTCGAGATTTCTCAGCCTTCCCAAGTAGCTAAAGTCAAGGGAGCCTTCCCAATTTAAAGACAAGGGGGAGCTAAGTTTGAAACGAGAATTCTATTTTTGTTAACGTAGAATTAAGATTAGAATTAAGTGAAATATTATTATCATGATAAGTAACATGCTCAACTTCTATTTTAGTTGTAATAATAGTCTTGTTAGGTAAGATATTTCACTCGTTTTTTCTTTCTTTTGTAAAGGTTTAAAACTACTTATTTCGACTATCAAAATTTTGATTTCTAATAATTGAAACAGTGTCTTGTATTCTTCATGTTGTTATTTAGAATATTCTCATGATAATGATGAACTTATAAAACCCTTATTTCTCTTATGATGAAATGGGTACGTATTATGATTTCTATTTCATGTTTAATAATTGAAACAGTGTCTTGTATTCTTCATGTTGTTATTTAGAATATTCTCATGATAATGATGAACTTATAAAACCCTTATTTCTCTTATTATGAAATGGGTACGTAACTACGTAGGTATTATGATTTCTATTTCATGTTTAAAGTTCTCCATCAATATCACCAACTTGAATTTTTGGCTGTTCCTTTCAGCACAAGATGATTTGAAACTTGAATGTTATTATTTTTTTGGTTATTTTCTCCTTGTTTTGTTAATTTTACACCCTCTTTTTTTCTATCTTTCTAACATATTTACGATTTGTTCTCCATCAATATCACCAACTTGAATTTTTGGCTGTTCCTTTCAGCACAAGATGATTTGAAACTTGAATGTTATTATTTTTTGGTTATTTTCTCCTTGTTTTGTTAATTTTACACCCTCTTTTTTTCTATCTTTCTAACATATTTACCATTTTATTTCTTTCATTATACAGTTTGACATTATTGTTTCTTTTACAAAACTCATATCAAAAGAGAATACTCGTAATTTTCTAATCTTCAGAACCAATGCTACTCGGTAAGGGAAGTGTATCCAACTCCAACTACGAATACGAACTATAACTCGTAATTTTCTAATCTTCAGAACCAATGCTACTCGGTAAGGGAAGTGTATCCAACTCCAACTACGAATACGAACTATAATTTTTTTTTGTAAAACAAACCACAATGATCAATGCCGTATTTTATTATTGGAATAAGAAAACAAAAGAGTCCGAAAAAACAACAACTTTTAAAATTAACAATAATAATTATGTAAAGTGTGAACATATTTACCATTTTATTTCTTTCATTATACAGTTTGACATTATTGTTTCTTTTACAAAACTCATATCAAAAGAGAATACTCGTAATATTCTAATCTTCAGAACTAATGCTACTCGGTAAGGGAAGTGTATCCAACTCCAACTACGAATACGAACTATAAAATTTTTTGTAAAACAAACCACAATGATCAATGCCGTATTTTATTATTGGAATAAGAAAACAAAAGAGTCCGAAAAACAACAACAGAACTGTTTAAATTAACAATAATAATTATGTAAAGTGTGAAAAAATGGTACCTTATTTCCAAATTAAAATACGCTTACTGTCTATTAACTTTTTTATTGCTATGTTTTGTTATCATCTTGATACTTATTTTGTTTCATTGTTTATTTCACTAACATTATTATTATTATTATTTTTGGTCCCCACACTATTTTCAAACACTTTTGTTATAACTTTTAATTTTAACAGTGATTCTATTTTCTTTTTTACTAAGTGATTTATTTTGTTGTGCTATATGTTTCTCTATATTGATTGGAGGTATTTGCCATGTAGGTAGTTATGCAGGAGTATCCTGTAATTTCTGTAGTTGGTTTAAGAGAAGATTAATCGAGGTTTCTTCTCAACCCCGAAATTTAAAGTTGCAGAAATAACCATTTTATAATAACTTTTATTTTGATAAATAATATCTATTGAAAAAAAAAGAAAGAAAGAAAAGAAACTAATTTAGGTAGGATAAACAAGGTATATTCTAATATAATTATGCTGTTTCTCAGAAAATATTGTAGGTAGGTACCTACCCGGTATTATCTGCTTATGGTATGTAGCTACTAGGTACCTATAGGTATCTACTTATATATAATTTATGTACTTAATACTATTGCCGCTACTTTAGTTCTATGAACTTACTGCCTCGCATTAAATTCCAAGTATGCTTAATAGAAAGATCTATTATTTCTCCTCATTATTATCAACAGGTTGTAAATAAGACGTAAGGAGGCGTCCAAAACGGAGAACCGACCATCGACTGGACGTTTTTGAGTGCGCCAATGCACTTTTTGGGTACTTTTACATCGGAATAGGACTCTACCTCGAAAAAAATTGTCATTTGGTTGTGCCCCAAGATCACTCCGGGGAATAAAAAATGCAGCAAAATGCTCATTCCCCGAAATTCGGCAATTGAGCAACTGTAAATAGCTCAGTCCGCGGACTGGATTTATGCAAAAGTTAAATTGCCGAAATCGGCCATTGAGCAACAAGAGAAAGAAGGCTAAACTGCTCACTCCGCGGAGTGGAGAACCTGAAATTCCTTGAGCATTTTTCAAAACGCACAATCCGTGATCTGGCACTTCTTATTTCCACTCCGCGGAGTGAGCAGTTTATTCTTTAATCTCATGATGCTCAATGGCCGATTTCGGCAATTTAACTTTTGCATAAATCCAGTCCGCGGACTGAGCTATTTACAGTTGCTCAATAATAGATCAGTTGCGCTTACTTGGGTGATGTTTCAAAGTCACAGAGCAGAAAAAATGAGGACCAACGGAATTTTTCTTTTTCTTCTACACTTTCCCTGTCGCGTATAATATCTCTAGTAGCGCTGTCAAACTTTCTTGACTTGGCGGGGCGGAGCGCTACCGCGCTCCTTAATACATATTTGCAATCTCTTGTCTGACAGGAATAATTTTATTCCCTCACCTCACTCTTCAGTTCTGACTCAGGGCATGAAGAACTGATCGTCAAAATTTCTTTTTTATGCTGAAGATGGGTAAGTAAGTACCTACTTGGTTAAAGAAGTAAATATGTAAGTGATCAAGTATTAAGTATGTAGTTACCTACATAGGTAGGTATATGTATCAGATTTCAACGAAATCGAACTATAACCTTTCAAAAGTTACCTAGGTCTAGGTATCATAGAAAAACAAAAGACAGTGTAAAAGTAGGCAAGTAATACTTAAAATTACTTATTTAAGTAGGTACCTACTTATCGAGTTCAAACTTGAAACTCACGTTATTCTGTTGTCTGACAGGAATAATTTTATTCCCTCACCTCACTCTTCAGTTCTGACTCAGGGCATGAAAAACTGATCGTCAAAATTTGTTTTTTATGCTGAAGATGGGTAAGTAAGTACCTACTTGGTTAAAGAAGTAAATATGTAAGTGATCAAGTATTAAGTATATAGTTACCTACATAGGTAGGTTTATGTATCAGATTTCAACGAAATCGAACTATAACCCTTCAAAAGTTACCTAGGTATCATAGAAAAACAAAAGACAATGTAAAAGTAGGCATTTAATACTTAAAATTACTTAAGTACCTACTTATCGAGTTCAAACTTGAAACTCACGTTATTCTTGCAGCTAAAAAGCTATAAGTAGGTATGTATGTAATTATTGTGTGTACTTTTTGGTGATATCCGAGATAATATCTGTTCATGTTTAAGCAGGGTACTTTACGGGAGTGTCCTACTTTTGATGCTTTGATGAAACCATTATAATCATCACACGGTACATATACCTAAGTACTGACTACACACAAAACGACATGCCGTTGTCATGTACAGGTACACCCACCTCTATTGCCAAAAATACGGTGTAGGTACCTACCCCAAGTATCCCATGATAAAAGCTAAAGAGTGCCCAATACTATAATACGGAGTGTCGCATTCCCCTGAAACCGCCCTGTATCTTTAATATCACCGGATTTATTTGTGTTCCAAATAATA